>NC_049981.1:5181541-5222908 GCF_000003815.2 Branchiostoma floridae
TCGCCCCCCCCCCCCCAAAAAAACGGGTTTACATGACATTTTAGAAGTTGATTGGTATAAATCACAAAATGCAGTTTCAGAATGATATAAGTACACGAGTTTGATACATAACTCCATTCATAGTATCAATATTAACGTAATTACAATAAGATAGTTGAACTTGTGTCAGACAAGGAGGGTTGGGTCCCTTGTATTCCTATTATTGCATATACCTGAGTCTTGACATAAGATGTATTTCATTGTATTCACCTGTCCTCAAGCAACCTAGATATCTCCAATATGAACTCTCTACCATGAAGTGACCACAAAAGAACTATGTAATGTCTTTATGAATCATGCAAATATTAGGTATCAATTAGAATAACGCACATTTTGGTATATGCACCTGGCCAAGGGATATCTTCACCTCCAACATGACTGGTACTTTACCAGTGCTTGTGTAGCATTTAGCAACAGCTATATCAACTTGCGCGTAGATAGTGTTTATAATGAGAAACTATTATTCACGTGTGTTTTTGTTAGTGCTTTGGAAATGTTTCCAGCACAAGAAAGAAAACACTGTGACAAATTGAAAACATATAGCTGACGTATTCCGTACCATAGACTGTGTTGATTTATACGTTCGCAGTAGCACTGTTTTTATGCCACCTCAGCTGCAAAAATTGTCTTTTTCATTTCAATGTCATGTTTGCACCGAACAATATAGTATCGACTTTCGAGGTATGACATCTTACGGTACGGTAATAAGGTGCCATATAGGTACCAGGTAACACACCATATACGTTACTCCCCAGGTGCAGTATAGTACCAGGTAGCGCACCTGTAATATGTAGTAACCAGCTGCTCTTGGGGGGGGGGGGGGACGAAAACGCTAAAGGGGGGTGAAAACGCTAGTGATCTAGCCCCCGGGGTCACACCGGAAAAAGACGCTAGGCGGCCCAAAATCTTTCCAGGTCTCGTTAAGACCTACCCACATACCAAATGTCAATACAATCCATGTAGGTCTTCCATGTTTTGATGCATGTCGACGGCAAAGAAACTGTGAAGAAAGAACGCACCTGATGAGCGAGTTCGTGCACAACGACGGTGGCAACCCGCTTCTTGTTGGACTGGGCATCCGTGGTAGGGTCGTACAGCAGCGCCGTCTCGCGGTAGATGATCAAACCCCAGTTTTCCATGGCGCCGGCGGAGAAATCTGGTACTGCAACCATGTCTGCGTCATGGACACACAGAATACCCGTTAACAACTGGCCCCTCTACTGGTTATCTCTCTTGATTAGGCTTGTCCGTCAGGGCACCATTGACAGTGTAATGGGCGTTTTTCTCCTCACTTCTCGATTGACTGTTTTTGTCAGTTTTCACATAGTGTCATGCCAGTGCATTCTCTGACACTATACTCCCATATTTTCCGTCAAGTAACGTTAACGTTATCTCTCTTGAATTCTTTCCCCTGGCTAGTACTGTTTATTGTTATACGTGGCCGTACGACTCCAGTTTTCTTTTCTTTACTGTGGGTAAGAAACCTTAGTATGGATCGCACTTCAACAATTAAGATTCGATCTCTGGTTCTGACACTGTTGGTCTGGGAAAATCTATCAGACTTTACGTCAAATATCACTAAGACGGTGGCAGAAAAAAGAATGCCAAGTATGTTAATTATGAACCCTTAACTATGATAGGTAACAATCTTGAGATATTTACCTTTATTGAGCTGGTTGAGATTACCAGATCATAAGTATAATCTCCAAGAAGATCCTACAATGGCATAAATGAGATAGTACCAAACTGATCAAGGAGTGTAGTCAGCCAAAAGGTGTCCATTTGCCTTGTAGTGAAACAAACTCCTAAGCCAGCTTTACTCCTCTACCAGCTTTTGATACTATCTTTTTCTTATGCTACCGTAGGATCTGCTTGAAGATTACATATTAAGTAGAACTTAAGAGGTAAAACTTGGACAATAAGAGTCTATAAAACTTGCCAGATTTGGGAAGTGGGTATGTGACGTCATAATAATCCTCCAGGTAGGTAAGGGATCTGTTCCCGATGTCCAGCGCGTAGGCCGCCGCGCCGCTGTCGATGGCCTCTTTCCGCCCCCACACTCGCAGCTACCGGGGTGAGATAGCAGAAAAGTAGTGATGAAATCTCAAGAGTAACGACAAAACTGGTGAAGACTAGTACTATGCCAGTATTCAGTAACGCAAAAGTGGCGATAAGAACATATACCAGAGCAACGTCAAGTTAGACAACAGCAAGTAAATTTTATGGACGACATCATCGAGCTCATTAATTTTCGCCTGATTTCAGAAAAAAAAGTTTCTTCTTTGGAGATGGTGACAACATGACGGGAAAATATAGGTTGTGTTGTACCTTATCATTGTACTTGTAGAAGCAACACTATTGAGGCACATCTAGCTACGGTGTAGTTACTAACTTAGTGAGTGATACTAGTCACACTAGTTTAACATTTACTACACCAGTTCACTTCTTGAATACAGGAATGAATGATATGTTGGCTGTGATATCATGTTTTGTTCTTAACCATCTTGTTTTTATCACCCTGCCTTACACTTTTCGCAGTCTGACGAGCATGGCATTCATAAAATTTACTTGCGGAGGCCTTAGGTCACGAATCGACGAGTGATGGCTTGTTACTTGAGCAACGTATGGAAGCTATTCACAAATATTGAAATGACAGCCATGCAGCAACAAAGCCACAATACTACAGTACAGAACAAAGTTGTCTTGCTGCAAGGCTTGGAGAATCTCTATCTTATAGATACCATAGCCTCTGAGCAAAGGTTATGTCCATTCTGCCCAAATCATAATATAAGATGAATTTCACTTTATAATGGAATGTTCTAGATACGCTAATTTACGTAATGAAATATTTATATTTCTCGAATCAAGTACAACAGAATTCAAGAGACTCGATGCTACAAACGGATTTGTATATATCTTTAGATGTCAGAACTCCCATAATGCAAAAATAGGCAAATATATCAAAGACTGCTTTGTTATTAGAAAGAATACCGATACCAATGATTAGCCCACTCCATTGCAATACTATATCAAAGAATAATGTTAGCCCTTACTGTTATGTTAATTAGGTCATTAAGCTTTATCCTATACCCCTATTCTGTACTTTGTGTGATAGTATTTCATCATGTACAATTGTCGTGCAATAAAGTTCTTCTGTATAAAGTTCTTCTATAACATTTCTTATCTTCTTATTTCCCGCGGTTTACGTACCGTGACGCCATTGGCTGTTGTCAACTCGATGTAGCCGAAGTCGCAGACGATAAAGGCCAGGAGGTATGTGGGCATGCGCACTGTAGGCTGGAAATGCGCAGTTGTCCAGCCAGCTTCAGGTGTGTTGGTTATGTTCCTAGGAATTATTGATAGATTAGTTGATAAGTATCAATCATCGAGAGGTAAACAATGATTTACACGCTAATGTCTGTACTTACTTACTTACTTACTTGGGCCTACTGCCCATCCTTGGGCATAGGCCACGAACTAGCTGCTTCCACCTCTGGCGGTCCTGGGCTATTTCTTCCAGCTGTCCCCATGTGTAGCCAGACTCCCTCATGTCCGCCTCCAGGCTTCGCCTCCAGGTGTTTCTAGGTCTTCCCCTCTTGCGCTTTCCTGTGGGGTTCCATGTGAAGGCTTCCCTCACTGTGCTTGAGGCTGGCTTGCGCAGGGTGTGACCCACCCAGGTCCACCGCTTACGTAGTATTTCTACCCCTACTGGTACCTGTCCGGTGCGTTGCCATAGTTCTTCATTACGGATGGTATTTGGCCAGTAGATTTTCAATATCTTCCGTAAGCAGGTGTTGATGAATGTTTGTACTTTCTTTGTTATGCCAGCTGTTGTTCTCCATGTCTCAGCACCATACAGTAGAACAGGTTTTACCATGGTATTGAACATCCGGATCTTGGTATGTCTGTAGCTACCTGTATTTCCTGAGAAATGTGCTTTGTTTGTTTGAACCTTTGTTTATTCATGAGAAGCTCAAATCGGCCAGCAGGCCGCTTTTCATTGAGGTCATGAGGGAGGTCAGGGTCATATAAAATATAATACAGATACAGATTTACATTGAGTACTATTAGATTCATCAACCTATATCACTACACATACATTGTACAAAACATATAGTGGTGCAGATGGCTCAGTGTTCATAGTCCGTGTCCGTTCGTTTTGGTCAATAACTTTTACTTCAAGAGTTTCTTAAAGCTGGTCAGATTTGGAGCCGTACGTGCAGACGTCAAAGTTGGGTTACTCAGGAGGGTCATAGAAACGACTAGTGCCACCTAAAATCCTTTTAAATCATTCTTTTCCTTGTAAACGTTGACTCAATCTGAACTCTTTTTTGTTATTGCTTGATCAAAATCTGTTCAGTTCAGTAGTTAAGTTGACGTAAGGTCTGATTTGAGTTAATATTGGGTCCCGCAGATGTATACAGAAGGTCAAAGGTGAGGTTTCTTTCATAGATCGAGCTGGTTGAGCTGGTTGATACCTCGTTTTCTTTGAATTGCTTTAAAAAAGGCCATTGTGACTTTTTGACATTTAAGATTGAAATTATAAGTAGAAGCCGCTTAATTGCACGGCCTATTTGACAGTGAATTTTGAGCAATTATCCAGGTGGTGCAATAATGCGAAGTTATCTAGCTGGAACGCACTGGTTTGGGATTAAAAAATTTTGGGATTCCGTTCTGTTAACAGAAGTGTGCGTTAATCCGTTGTGCAATTAACTGGCTTTTACTGTACTTCTTTTCTAAAGCCTCGTTTCAGTGCACTTTAATATGCTTTGCTTAGCCAGTCATTGTCTAACTGTAGTATCTACCAAATTGAGTTAATTTACAAGTTTTATTGCAAATTCTTGCCCGGGGGCTTATTGCAAATGACAAAAATGACATACAAATAATGGTAATATACAAATACAAATAACAGTATAGTAAGCGACTGCTCTAGTCTAACTTAAGTGAAAGATGTAACTTATTGGGTTTGACTTCTTTTTCTGAGACAATGGAAGACGAAACATCCCACTTTTTCTGTAATGTGTGGGTTTTGCGACGTTAAAAGGACAGTAGTTTTCTTTTTGTCTGTAGACGTGGAGATGTTAGGATAGAATTTGGTGGCTTCTTTTAAGAGCTCTTTTCTCTCTTGATCATAGAAGGGGCAGTTTGAAATAAAATGTGTTTGGTCTTCACGTACCTGTCGATTGGCATGTTGCTGAGAGCGCTCAGTCCTGACTTATGTTGGATCGTGGTGGTGAAGTTAGCCTTGAACGCCGGCTCGTCAAAACATGGGAATGCTTTCCTAGCGTCCGTCGGTTGCATCTGGGTGGTGGCCAAGTATCTGTGGAAAAACAGACAGTTACGTGTTAGAGTTACGGAACATTGCTGAGAGCCTGACACCTCTCCCGGTGACAAATGGGTCATAATTCCTTCTATTGCCTGTGATTTTTGTCAGCGAGAGGGCTTCTCCACCACCCGAAGCCGCAGTGCGATCTGAGAAGGGTGGTGAAATTCCCCACAATTCCGCCTGGGGACGCAATTCTACCACAATGCTGCCTTGTGACAGGCTATTGTCCGGCCTGCAGCAGGTCATGGCAACGAATTTCAGAGATACAGAACGGATTTTCTTTCTTTTTGTGTATTTTATAGTCTTCTAAGTCATACTTATACGTATTACGCAATATCTAAATTATTTTTAAAAAATCGGGGAAAATAACGAACCGCGCAGTGACGCAAGCTTGACACAAGTGCGGTGGGAGCGCACCTTAAGGCTTTGGTCCCTGCCGGGCTGTTCACGAGCTGTTTTGGGGCACTTTCTGGCATGCCCCCTACGTGGCCCCGTGGGACACCTTGCGGCTCCCGGGGTATTTTTGGCCCGGTCGAGCCTTGCATACCCCAATATTTCACATTTACGTTATATTGTCTGTGATTTTGATTTGATTTATATTGGCTGTGAAAGTTTAAAGTCTGCTCTAGTCTTTTCCTCATCTTCAATGCCATTCTTTACTTTTTTAAAACAAATCACTGTAGCAATATACAAAAAAAAAACATGATATAAATGTTGGTTGGATCAAACAAAGGTTAAGCAAGAGGTTTACAAAATGTTGCCTTACATTTAGACGCTCGCCTTTGTTATTTGGATTTCTAGCGCAACCAGTCCTGATTATTGTGAATAGTTTAAACCACCCTGACTACATTTACCCAGTTCAGGTCCCTTCACTGCTTGTTGTCTTGTAAATATTTGTCTGTCAACAAGCGTCAAGTACCTGGGTGGGTGGGGCAACCTTTGCAGTTCTTACAAATGTAAAATTTATCGGAGATAAGACAATTCGTAGGCGTGACTTGTTAAAGTGTTTTTATTTGAAAAGACCACCGACACTTTCAACCATCTTGTGGCGTCGGATGTGGCGTAACTGGTAGAGCGTTCGGCTCGGAATCTATAGGTCCTGAGTTCGATCCCCGCCGTGCCCCCGACGTTGTGCCCTTGGGAAAGGCACTTAACACGACCTTCCTCACTTCACCCAGGTCTAAAAATGGGTACCTGACTTCGGGTGGGGAGGTAAAAGACTACCTTTACCTTCTGTTTGTACCGTGTATGTTGCATTGCTAACTAGAGTTCGGCGACCTCATACCTCCATGAAAATTTAGAGCTTTTGTAAATTTCATGCAAATGACTAAGACATTAACATAATTTATGCATGGTGTTGTTCATCATTGACAAACGTACACATGTCACAATTATAAAATTCCCATTATTAATCATAAAGCGGTTTTGCAATTTTTACATAAATTATGCAAATAAGTTCCTCATTACCATATTTAGTATCTGCTTATATTCCACCTATCATAATTAACATGTGTTACATTTATTGAAGTCCAGTTATTGAAAACAATGGAATTATACAATTTCCTCATTAATTATGCAAATTAAGTCCTCATTTGCATAACATGTATATCATTATGAACATCTTTGCCTAAGGTACCCGCATGCCTAATATGATGCAAATCCGTCAATCCTTTCTGCAGTTATCCTCTTTGGAATGTCTTGACAAAAACGCCCCTGCAGTTCCTAAATTAAATGTTAGGGGGCTGAAATTTGCTCCACTTTGTCATGACACTGAAAGCTATCTACCACTCAAATGTCAAGACCATATCACGTCAAAGACAAGAGATACATAGAAAAAACTGCTATGATTGAATGTTGTCATTAATTATGCAAATCTGCTCCTACTTTGCATAATTAGCATATCATCTTGTACAACATTGTCCAAGGTACCTACATTCCAAAAATCATGAAAATCAGTTGTTCCCTTCTTGAGTTATCCTTGTCAGAAGTTTTTGACAAAAATGCCCCTGCTATCCCAAAACTAAACGCTAGGGGGCCCAAACTTATGTCACTTCTTCCTGAGCACAAGAGCTTTCTAATACTCAAAAATCGTGACCATAGCATGTTCAGAACACCAAGATAGCAAAACCGGAAGTTGCGCTGCAGTACCAAGGGGAGCCGCTAGGGGACCCAAAATCTAATCATTTCCAGCTTTCATCACACCCTACAAACACACCAAGTATCAAACCAATCCACCCAGCCGTTCTTGAGTTATCTTGTTTACACACAGACAGACACACAGACAGACAAACGCGGGGTAAAATATAACCTCCATGACATTTCATGGAGGTAATAAAAGTTACATAATATAAAAATGTTCTGAAGTAGGTTTGATCTGCAAATGGGTCCAAAAATAGCGCATTAAGATTTTGAAATCGATAAGTTTTGGATGCACGATTCAAGCGCTACCATTGTTTCTACCCTAGAACTTCTAGTGGGTCCAAACTTGGACCATGTCCAAACTTGGACCATGTCCAAACTTGGACCATGTCCAAACTTGGACCATGTCCAACGCCTGACGCATAGAAGAGAGGCATTGTTGTTAGCTGCCGCCACAACAGCTACGTCAAATGACTAGGATGTTTTGTACCTCGGGTTAGCGCCTGTCTTTGTATAGCTTATTAGGAAAGAGTGCGTACACCTTCGCTAATCATTATACTGGAATTCACACAAGGATGGGAGAAAAACATCCTTGTCATGATTAAATGCTTCCTTGGGATGGAGTCGTTCGCTATGCTCTGCTTGAAATCTTGCCAATGTAAACCACCAGTGCTGCAAATTATACTCTCAAACGCCGCGTTAACCTGTCGAGTTGCTTGTTACATTTACATGAATGACAAATTATAGCTGGTAAAAGTCAAGAATTGTTGAAACATTCAAACGTACAAGGGCCAACGAGACAACGCCCCTTTTTCTAGTTTCTCTGTTTCACATGTAGTTTGGCTAATCTAACTCAGTCTATATAAAGTAATGATTTTGCAACAATGGTGCGGGTGATTACATGCGTTTGGAACAAACCTAGATTTCATATAATAACTGTCTTCAGAACTGTTAATTGTTGCAAAGTCAAAGAAACGCGTACTGAAAGATTTGTTCCTTTGTTTGGTAACTCAGTCTAGTTCAAAGCCTGTGACTGCAGTTCTGTGTTTATTTAAAGTTATATTTTTGCTACAATGGAGCAAGTTAGTACATATTGGGACAAACCTAAATTCTGTTACATTTTATTGATGCCCAACGGACTGTTAAGATGTTGTTAATTGTCGCGACCTCAGTCTTTCTCTTGATTTGTTTCTTTGTTTGTTGACGCATTATAGTTAAAACCCCGTGACTGTAGTTCTGTGTACTGGTACAAGGTACCATTAAAGTTATAGTTTTGTTACAATGGAGCAAGTTAGTACATACTGGGACAAACCTAAATTCTGTTACATTTCATTGTTGTCTAACGGACTGTTAAGATGTTGTTAATTGTCGTGACCTCAGTCTTTCTCTTGATTTGTTTCTTTGTTTGTTGACGCATTCTGGTTAAAACCCCGTGACTGTCGTTCTGTGTTCTGGTACCAGGCCGTACCATGACATCATTTATCATCGGATGGCACCTGCAAATAGACCGTCGTAAAACGGGTGTTTGTCGTAAACACTGCACGTAGCACTTTCTCTTCTTCTTCTTTGCTTTGCGACAACACAATTTGGCAAAGGCTCAACAGAAAAGCACTTTTCGGTGTCAGTTCGAAAGGGTTTAGTTAAAATGACCAGAGTACATCTGAAATGCGTGTATCTAGTACTACTTGATATGATGCAAAGAGTTCCGCGACCTCATACCTCCGTGAAATATTTAGAGTTTTTGCAGATTTTGTCTAAGGAACCTACATACCAAAAATCATGCCAATCCGTTGTTCCCTTCTTTAGTAATCCTCTTCAGAAGTATTCGACAAAAATGCCCCTGCTATCCCAAAGCTAGCCGCTAAGCACAAGAGCTATCTAACAACCAAAGATCTATAGTTTTTTTTTTCAGAACGTGAGATAGCAGAATCGGAAGCTGCACTGCAGTACCAAGGAAAGCCGCCAGGGGGGCCAAATCGAACCATTTCAAGCTTTCATCACACCCCACCTATACAACAAGTATTAAAACAATACACCCAGCCGTCCTTGAGATATCTTGTTCACATGTACACACACACGCACACACATACACACACACACACACACACACACACACACACACACACACACACACGCACACACACACACACACACACAGAGAGACAGACACACACAGACAGACAGACACAGACAGACTAACAAACGCAGGGTAAAACATTACCCCCAATGAATATTTCATGGAGGTAAAAACCTTAGATACACTATGACAAGCAGAAACATGTCTGGGAACTACCATCCCTTCTTGAGGGAGGGGAAAGTTCTTCTCATTTTCTGATTTTCTTCTTAGTTTAGACCAGCGTTGTATCTTTATCTTTGAGCCAGTCGTGTTATCTTGAATCGGAAGCCTATCACCGAACAAAACGTTTCATTCCAATCCTCTTCACATAATGTAAACACTCCGTCCCTTGTTCCCCTACCACTGCTGATAACACGTTATCTGTAGAGATAAGATACGGACGTCACGACACAGAGTTTCCCAATAACGTTATCAGCATCAAATCCTCACACGCAATGGCCAGAAGGGCGTTCTGTTTACCGTAACTCCTCCTATATGTGCACAGCACTTATTACGTGGACATACGGTACCAGAAAAGACTGGAAACACTCCCTATCTTTATATTTACAACCCTTCTAATCTATATATGTGGTATCGTTTCCGATATATGTGCACAACGCTAAGACCACAAATCTTACGCTCATTATGTGGTTCCCTTTTCGTTCTAAATGTATTACTCTGAATAGTTGATTCCGTATTCTATTGAGAATATTGTTGCATCTCTCTAACTTCACACAGTGATGTCATTTATGACTTTTGAATGCCTGATACCGTACTTGTTCCAAAACGTTTCATTTTCTTATCATAAAATTTTTCAGTAAGTTAAAGTTTACCTTTTATCGACCAAAAGCACAAAATATACATTCTTTGCTTGAGTCTACTAGCCTTTCCTCAAGTTACCTCACGCTAATACTAAAAACTGACAGAGAGAGAGAGATAGAGAGTGTGCGTGTGTCTGTGTGTCTCTCTCTGTGTGTGTATGTGTGTGCGCGCATGTGTGTGATGGAACACCTGGATGGAGGATTGTCTTGATGAGCTGTAAATGATTACATTTTGCCCCCCCCCCCTTTACAACTTTCTAACGTACCGGTGTCGTACCGGGAGAAGTCACATACCGCCCCGCCTCCCCCGACACACCTGCGTCCCAGACTGACCGGGCAAACAGTTACACTCAAGTACCGGTCAATGGCGATAAATCATGGCGGGAAAATCTGTCGTACCGAAATTAGAGAAAGGACATATTGAGGTCAAGAGAACACCTGAACACACAGTCCCAGAAGCTGGACAGGTGTGAATTTCAAGGACGCATGCAACGGTCACCTTGGTGTAGGTAGAATACACTTATCAGAGATGTTTACAAGCCAAAACAAGAGTTCGGAGACCTCATATCTCCATGAAATAGTCTGATTATGTAAACGATTTCCACATCTACATAATATATGCTTGGTTATGTACACATTTAGATAACTTACTGTACACTAGTCACAATGTTGATTAATCGACTGTGCAATCATTTACAATTTAGAAGAATTATAGCACTTTTACATTATGCAAATTAGGGTTATGCTGACCACAAATACCTGGAAACACAAACGTACACACACACGCACACACAGACAGACAGACAGACACACCCAAAACTATATCTCAATTTTTCATGGAGATAATAACAGTCTCATACTCTCCAAGAAGATGGTTGGTGAAAATAATCGTGACCTTTTCCTTTCATCTTTTTTTATGGACAGACCTTTCCCAAAAAAAGTGAAAGAAATGGTGGAAAGGTCGGTCGATAAAAATACGAGGTTTTTCCACCAGCCTCTGCTTGAAGAGAATAGTATCACAGGTACAAGAGTTGGAAGTACAGTCAAACCTGCCCAAGACGACCACCTGGGGGACCGGAAAAAAACGGTCGATTTGGACAGGTGGTCGCTGAAAAGAGTATCGACTCAAAACATGACCGATGCAAAGTATAAATGGTTTCCGTTGTGTTTAATGGCAAATAGCAAGCACACTGCACGCACGCAAAGAAACGAGGTCTTTAATGTCAAATACAACACGCACACTGTAAACTGTAAATTTAACCCAAAATCCGACGCAAACTTGCCGATTTCGGCACAAAATCGCGCTAGTTATCATCAAAAATCGATGAAAACCTCAATTTTGAAAATGATGCGGTCGTTATGGGTCCCAATTCGGGCCGGTCGCGGTCGCGTTGGCCAGGTGGTCGTTGAGAAAAGGTCGCCTAATGCTTACGTCAATGGGAAAATAAATCGGGACCGAGAAAAAGCGGTCGAAATGGCCAGGTGGTCGCTAAGAAGAGGTGGTGGCTCTGGCAGGTTTGACTGTACATATGAATGTGGTAACGTGTTTCTCAGTTGAAAAACGATTACTAAGATTCGGTTAGGGCCTTCCCTCGGATAGGGCGTTAAATTGAAGCTCTGTTTTGTGGAGAGCCAAGCCTCGAGCACCCTCAAGACGTTACACATATCGAAAAAAGGATGTGAATGGTTCCCGGGATGAGTGGTTCAAACAGACAGCTCCTATGAAAGAGGCATCATTCTGTAAACGGCATCAGAGATGGACACAAGCTCAATATACTAAAGGACAAAACCTCCTCGATACATTGCATACACTTAACATCTTGTGTGTGTGGAGAGATTGTTTTTTGTGGGTAAGGGCGAGGGGGGGGCTCTTTATTCATTCTGAGAGAATTCAAGAACTTTTTCTACCCTGATGGAACTTTTATGCGGTCACTAAATACGACGGGATCTTCAATAGAAGTGGAAACTAAAGTTAGACCGGGTAGGCTAGTACAGAAATTACATTTTTGTAATTTAGCGTGGCATGTCTGCATGGATGATTTTCACCCGAAAAGGTTGATATAGCACACAATCTCAGGTGCAACACTACAAAGTTCCAACCTATATCAAAACGATAGGGCACCGTTACAAAAGAGAAAGACCAGTGCTTGTTGAAACGACCCTATCTGTTGACATATTACATAAGTGTTTGTCTACCTCTTCTCGAGGTTTATAGGCGTGATCAGTAATGTTTGTGGAGGTGGGGAGGGACAATATACTCTATGGGAGGGACTGTGGGTACAGCGCAGGTTGTGTAACAGGTGGTTGTCTTTGACAGAGCACGAGTTGACAAGGGCGTTACGTAATTAAAATCGACACGGACTCTGAACTACGTTCAAGAGTTCGAATGCCTTTCTTCGACCCACCTCCCCTTCTTCCTTCCTTCCTTCCTTCCTTCCTTCCAAGGAGGTTAAAGATCTTTCTTTAACCTCCTTGTTCCTTCCAACCTTCCTTCCTTCCTTGTTTTACTTTTTCACCTCCAATTTCTACTTTCTCTAGGCACTTTTGTAGTCGGTGATGGTATAAAGATAAGTATCAGTATAAGGTATTAATAAGAAAGAAGAAAAAGATTAAGATACGCCAAATAATGGCTATACCAGGCACTGAAGAAAACATCGCATGTTGTATAAAACGTCTCAACCAAAGTCATATCCGGTCGCTTTCAAGAGTATTTTTTGAATGTCACATTCTCTCTCCACGCAAGTCGCCACCTAGTTCTCACAACTCAGGTCACTCCGTGAACAAGATAGACTGATAGCCATCGAAAATTTGGTACGTGTGTTAACCTTTAAAAAGTAGTCATTGCTTGATGAAAATTCTATTGACAGTGTACATACGTGACTAATGAATCTCTTACCATCATGAACCATATTCTCTCTGTTTTCATTATTAAAGCTCACATCTTAAGTTTCAAACTCTTGTTATGAGCACCCTATTATATGTCTCCTTTCGCTAGGGTATATGCAAACACCAACGTGTGAGGTAATTTTTTTATCAGTTCCCTTTCACCTTTACAAGCCCTTCCCTTGTTGTTTGATTAAGCCTCGCATTCAGTAACTACTTAGTAACTACCTACCGGTCACGTGCTCGCTACCTGGCGCAGTTTTTTTACCTTTGCCAGAATGGCTAAGGTTATGTTTTCGGTTTGGTGGTGTGGTTCTCCCCGTTTGTGAGCAGCATAACTCGAGAGGACTTCGATGGATGCAGCTGATATTTGGTGGGTGGGTAGGGGTGTGGAAGACGAAGGTCGAGTTTGATAATGGGCCTCCTAGCGGCTTGCTAAGGTACTGCAGCAGGACCTTCATGCTTGATATCTCGCGTTCCGGACATGCTGCGGTCGTGATTTTTGAGCGTTAGGGAGCCCTTAAAGCAGGGAGTGATTGCTGCGAGTTTGGGCCCCCTAGCGGCTGGCTAAGGTACTGCAACAGGACCTGCATGCTTGATATCTCGCGTTCCGGACATGCTGCGGTCTGAAATTGAGCTTTCCTCGCAAAAATCTTGTAAAGGCCATTTTCAGTCTCAAACCCCTCATGCATTCAACTCTGTCTCCAAAGGCTCAGGTCAAACTATTTAGAACATGTATCAAACCTTTTATATCATATGGCTGTGAGATTTGGGGCAGAGCTAATTCAGATGACAATTACCCAGCAGAAATTACACAGAACCGATTTTGTAAAAAATATTCTGGGCGTACATAGAAATACAAGTAACATTAGGTAGTAGAGCAGAGCTTGGGATGTTCCCAATTGACTTATATATATATATCCATACGTACAGTCAAGTTTTGGCTACGCCTCAAACACTCGGACTTTTCAACACATCCCCTACCGTGAGTAGACGCTTTATTACTCTGTCACCAAATTGAATATAAACCGACGGACAGCTGTAAGAAATACTGGTTACAAGGCGTAAGGGAAAGTCTAAACGATATCGGTTACTCTTTTCTATGGAACTCTATGAATTCACAGTTAGACAATAAGCATATATGTAACGTTACATTGTTAAGAAAGAGGCTGGGACATGTAGATGTACATTTTTTCATAGACTGGCTACAAAAAACTAAAGAAGGAATATTCCATGGAAAATTATTAAAAAATTTCTAGATAAATATGTGGTATGGTGGGCTTTGTGCATAAATTTAGAATTAGCGCCCACCCCCTTGCAATTGAGAAAGGGTGGTACAAAAAGGTACTTTTGGGTGAAAGAATCTGTACCTATTGTATTTCAAAACCGGTGGAAGACGAAATACGTTTTATTTCAAACTGCCTCCCTAATGACCAGGAAAGTAAAGAGCTATTCGAAGAGGCCTGCAAAAGTTCCAAACGTTTACTGACGGAAATAAAACTATAACCCTGTTAACATCACATAACCCACTCATTACAGAAAAAGTGGGTCACCTTCCACTGCTTCCAGAAAGAAGTCAAACCCAATATGCTTAGATTGTAGCTCTCAGTAGTACTAGTACATATCATTACTAGAATAGCCACTTGTCTCTACTTGTCACCATTGTTATCTATACCAAAGTCTTTTATTTTCTGTATGTTTAGTATTCTGTATGTTCTATGTTGTAATTAGTCCTCGGGCAAGAACTTGCAATTTTTCTTTCGTTAAAATATTACAACAATAAAAACCTGTACACATGTACCTCTCCACCCTCCCTACAAAGACTTATGATTAGATTTTGGGCCCCTTGTAAGTCATTGGCATTAAATTTACACAAGTTCTTACTTTTTCATGGAGGTATTAGGTCACCAAACTCTAGTTGATAAGAGTTCGTGTGACTTAACATAGCATATGAAATAAAATTTTTATGTTTACAGACATCTTTCTACATAACAAACCTATATATATATAATTCACATTTCCTAGGCCGTGGGCCCTATGCTACAATATCTACAGATATATCTTCAATATATACATTAAGTCAGTTTATCTTGTTAACTTTGGCGTTCCACATTTGCCTATTTCTGGCTTGCCTAGCTACCAATTCGAAAGGTAAGTCACAGTCCATTAGGAGGGAACCTTCAGGCGGGTTTTCTCCTCCGCACACATAGGCCTTCAGGGTTCGCCTGACCAGTCTGGAGGGGTCCATGCAAAGAACGTGGCCCAGGTACCGGAGTCGTCTCCGGCGGATGGCTGCCACCAGGTTGAAGTCTGGGTGTGTTGCTGTGTCTCGGAAGTGTTTCTTTGTAATAACCTGTAGGCATCTGCTGTTAAAGCCGTTTATCATTCTCGTGACGTCCTGCGTTAAGTCCCATGCTTCACATCCATGTGTGAAGGTTGAACAAACAGAGGATTTGTACAGTCGGAGTTTCATTCTCTGAGGCAGTTACATAACAAACCTGGTTTATTTGGCAAAGGTATGTGTTCGTGGAACTCTAGTTTTTTTTCTATTTTGAATTTGGACAGACGAGGACAATGTGGCACTGCACTCAATTTTTATAGCTTATATTAACAGCACCACATATACGGTACAGACAGAAGGTAAAGGTAGTCTTTACCTCCCGACCGAAGCCAGGTACCTATTTTTACACCTGGGTGAAGTGAGGAAGGTCGTGTAAAGTGCCTTCCCAAGAGCACAACGTCGGGGGCACGGTGAGGACCTATAGATTCCGAGCCGAACGCTCTACCGGTTACGCCACGCCCGACGCCACTACCTGGCCCCGTTCCAGCGCCCCTTTGTACCGTCCAAACTCCTCAGGGAGTCAGATCCTGTAATACTTCCTTCTCTAATGTTTAGCTTTATCATTAAAGAGATTTCTACCAAGATAAATGTCCCAGTTAACGGGCGTCTTAACACAGACGTTACGTAATGTGTGTGTTTGCAATTGCAATACCAGCAACACCAAAACAGCGGTACAAGCCCCGTGAATAGTTTCGTATGGTCGGTTTGGGGTAGAGTCAATGCATTGTGCTATTACACAAAGAACTCTGATATTAGTAAAGTAGTAATAGAAGTTATCTGCGTATTAGATTGAATGCAGCCGTAGAAAGTACAAAAAAGGGTGATGGCATATTTTCATGCTATAATACGTCGACACAATGCGAAATACTGAGTATATCCCAAGGCTAAAATTTCCTAGGGTACAGCCTTTGTCAAATGTTAAATAGACGGTTCGGATTTTCTTAAGGCCTGTCCCATGTTTGTGTAATTGTCATGACAAACTTAATGTGTGTATCCTCGTTTAGAACACATTTAAGAAAGACACGCCTAAAATGTGTCGAGGTGTAGTGCTGAAGATTTCACATTTCATGAAACTAGTTCTGTGGTGAAACTGTTCCCATTTCAGCAAATATTGTTGATCCATAAGTAATATTTCTCGACTCAGAAGAAGGTTTGAAATAATAATCACGTGTATGTTGGTAGATATTATGCACCCTTGTACTTAATAAGTAGATTAGCCGTATAGAACTGTAATTATGTATCGGGAAATGCCATGCTTTGTACCTTGTACAAATGTTGCGCAATAAAGTTATCACTATGGAGGGAGTTATTATAATAAGATAAAGTCTCAGGGGTCAGTGTTTATGTCAGAATGCTCGGTGACGTTAATTTATGGGAAGTAGGATTTCTGTGACATACGTTTTAGACTTTTATTCGGACTTACTTTCTTTTCTTTTGTATTTTTATCATTACTGCCTGGATACCCATCTAAACGTGCAGCACAGCACCGACCATCAAAACATGTCTTGTTTGTTACTCTTTAAGTGATAACAACTTTGACAAGGTCAAGTTCAGGTCAGGTGAACTGTAATCCGGCCCCATTCAAATGCCCGGATGTGGTTTTCTCTTAGCTTTCAGTTTCCCATTAATCATGTTGCTAACATAACAGAAAGTTGTTTTTATCCTGTGCAGGTAACCAACATCCTTGTTCTAATCAAACAAATACTTTACTTGTGTGTGTTGGGGGTGGGGTTTGGGGGTGGTCAAAGATAGAATGCGTTTCGCAATGCATTCCTCAGGCACCATAACAATGCCAGCTAAAAGTTTGTAAGTTTTTTCGAGAACTAGTTGAGAACGAATATCATTTTCTGATTAAAGGTCCAAAAAAATTATCATATGTGTGATATACCATGCCGTTCAAGTGGTAAATTTATATTTGTATATCTACACCCCACCCCTCCAAAGACCAGGTGAGGTAGAGGAACTAGGTAGGCAGCTTTATGTAATATACTACATGTCTGTTTTCGTGTACAACAGGATTTCCACGCATAAGGCTTTTTGTGTGGGTTCAACTGAACTTTGAGAAAAAAAAGGTTTAGGAAGCTAAAGGTCACTCACACCTCGTGACGTCATTGCCCGTGACGTCAGTACACGTGACAGCCGTGTTCATGCAACACTGCTGCACATTACATCAGACAATATTCTTGTCTCAAATGGCACGATAGCTTGTAATGTTGTGTAATTAGTTACTAGTATTGTTACTCGTGATAAGAAAGTGCAACATAGATCTTACATCATGTTAGCACAATGTGATAAAAAAAAGTAAACATACATGTTATTACATCATGCATTGTGGACAAAAACGATCGACTATATCGTTTTGAGTTTTTGTATTCGAAATGATAAAAGAAGTTTCTGAGTGATGATGAACTGTAAACGATCAGTCGCCATCTTGGATCTATTACTCCTCCGAGCAGATGTTGGGTGGAATATACTGTAAATGCAGAAATGTTTGCGGTGGATAAATGTTCGCGGTTTTCGCGGCGGCCATTTCACCGCGAATTCAAAACCACCGCGAACATTTTTCCAGGGCATTAAGATAATACAATGCACAGTGCTACCGCGAAATTAAATCCGCCGCGAAAAGTCATTTTTCCCGCTACCGCGAAATTAAATCCCCGCGAACTTAAATGCATTTACAGTAGTTTTCTGACCATCTGCTTTTCTCTGTACAACCCCCACCCCCTACACCTACTGCAACTATTGGCACAGGGACACAGTCAGAGAACGTTAGATCACGTTATATTTTGTCCAACCCAACATCTGCTTGGAGATTTGGCGATAGACCCTCATTTACTGCATTCGTACGTTCAAAGCTCTCTGAATTTTACCCACATGTGTTTTAAATGACCGAAGTTGGAGACGAAATCGCGAGGTACGGTCGGGTCAAGTTCCTAGAGGTCACGGGGTCACACGGTTAATGGCGGGGAACGAAAATTAGACCGTCCATCGGTAATCAAAACCACGCGAGAGTTGGCGACCATTTCCCGCCCACACGCCGATTATGCACCTTTTCTACTAGATGAAGATCTTCGGGCGACCAAAATTGAATCTTGAATCTGTATAACCTGGAACATGATTTGCTTAAAGTATGATTTGAAAATCAACAAATCACACAAAAAAATGCCAGATTATTGCTACACGTTCTTTATCAATGTCTGAGAAAGTCGTACTGTAGATGGTTTTGGTCGTCCAGTAGTCGTACAACGATTGCCGCCCCAGCGGAAATAGGATATGAATAGATAGGGGGTCGCCAACCCGAATCTCTGTTTGTCAAATCCTGTTAGTTGAAGGGAGCACGCTGGCGGCTAAACACGCTATTAGAGATCACTTATAAGGCGGGGGGTCTGGCACTGTGAGTAGAAACAGGTGGAGGAAACGTGAAAGGTAAAAACAGGTCGCCCGTGTACAGTGATACCTGGGGCGAACTGTAATGTCTTTTTGATAGCTGATAGTGTAATTTGGCTATGTCATGACTTGCTATCTTAAATTTCGCAAAGTTGTCACAATACGTCTAACAATTACCGTGTGAGGATGCCGAATGTATTTGCTACATTAAGACTAGATCCACGATACTTAACGTTTTGTCTTTGTTGTGGCCTGTAGCTCGGTTGGGCTAAAACGTCTTCTTTCTTCATAATATATGCAATTCATAAAAGTAGGTTGTCATCCTACCAGAAAAAGCATAACGTTAATATTTGTTTAATCGTTGATTGTGCAAGGTGGAATCGCAGAAGTTCGCTTTTTTTTTAGCTAGCCTGGATGTCAAACTGTTTCCGGGGCCTGTTTCTGACAGCCTTTATGTTTAGCTCGCATCTCTTTTATTTTCTTCACGAGCGCTGTAATTAAAATCAAACCCGTGAAAAATTACCCGGTGTGCGTTCATGAAGGTATGGCTACAAGGCCAGTTTTCCGAATATCTGGATGGACCCCTTTTCGACAAGTGTGTTGGGGTATTTATTGTGCAGTTGTTCAATGATCTAGGCTCCCTTGACGCAGGACTGAAGAGTAACGCCAGTTCACCTTTATCCGCGGGGTAACCTATATCCGCTGTATATAGAAAAAACAAGGTATTTATGGATAGCAAGTTGACGGTGGTTTCAAACCGTATATTGGATATCTTGCAATTTGAAACGTCCGTTGACTTGATACTGTATCCCTAATTACCTTGTTTTTTAAACAACGGATATAGGTTACCCCACGGATAAAGGTGTACTAGCGTTAATCATTCCCCTTGAAAATACGCAAAGGAAGCTAAATTCAGCCAGATGATCGAGTTCGTTTTAGTCGATCAGCTTGGTCAGATGTGGCACAGGTCATTCTCAATGTTATATACTCCGTGTGGGAAGAAAATATTTTCAGGCAATTTTATACGTCAGACAACGTTACCAATTTAGCTACACGTTACACATGTGCGTCATGGCGGAAAGGAAAATGGAAAATACGCTGCCGGCCAAGCACACTATCAGGAATCATTTACGCAGTGTGTGTGTGTGTGGGGGGGGGGGGGGTAGTTACAAGACTTAGTGGAAACACATGAGAGGAACTTCAGTGATCTTTGCCGGATAAAACTTCAGACATGAAAGACAGTTCAGTGTCTCTGTCACACATACTCTCTCTACACACACACACACACACACACACACACACACACACACACACACACACACACACACACGCATACACGCATACACACACACAATCCCACATCACACACACACACACACACACACACACACACACACACACACGCAAACACGCATAAACACACACACACAAACACACACACACATGCACACACACACACACACACACAAATACGCACACACATACACATGTAAACACATGCACATGCAAACACACACACACACAAACACACACACCTGCAAACACGCATAAACACACGCGCACACACACATGCAAACACACACACACATACATACATACATACTAACATCGACACACACACAAACACACACACACAAACACACACAGACAAACACTAACACAGAAAAACGATCGGTCTATGCTACCACCCCACCCCCCGACACACACACACATGAAGACACAAACCTACGAAAAAAAAATGCAACTTGCAAAGCCCTACTGTTTTTAAGTAAACTAGTAAAAGCAACGATACTTCTAAACGCCTGATGACATGAAGACATATTTCTAAATCAGGAAAACGTAGATGTATGTAGGGTCGTGCCCTCGTTTCTCAACTACGACAGTTCCCAACAGCCTCCTGTCCCACGAAATGCCAAGTATGACCCGATAAAAGACACCTCGTGAGAACTGCGAAACTCCAGACTTTGAGGCATTGGAAATGTGACATGTTCCTGAACTTGAGCGAGACGTTGACAGACACCAGACAGAGCTGAGAGGTACGCTGTCGTCATCAAACGTCACTAAACGCCAAGATAGAAATCTGGGGTCAAAACATCTGTCAGGGAAGAAATCGTCAAATACAAACTGAAGTTGTAGTTTGAAATGTTCCTTGTGCGTAAACAAAGGGCGTAATACAGTCAGTTTTTCAATTAAACAAAACTTGCGTGTTCTCAATTCTGCAATAGTATGACTTTCCTTGTCATGTGGATTATTTGCCGTTCCTGAGGTTCTAGATAGTATTAATAATGCTGTAAGTCTTACTTTTATTCGTTTGCCTGTTTGTCCGTGTGTCCGTTTGTTTTAAAACCGTGTGTCAAATTGGATAAAAATCCGCCAAAAGTCGATAGAAAATAGCCGTTTTACCTTACGTAATGCTGTGTACCTAAACCCTGTATGTGCACCTGATGTAAACTGTTTAAGGATAATTACATATCCATTCTCAAAGATGACAATTTCGTTGACCTGCCAGTTGAAAATTGAGAAAAGTTACAAATAGACTCAAATATGTGAGTTCTCATCCCTACCAAGAGGACAATTAACTACTAAAAGACAGTTGGGTACACGTATATCATACAGATAACTGACAGTAATTGAATAGGTGCAGGTCCAGGACTTGTACTTAAACTGTTAAATCAGTACCTGTTTTTTGCTCAGATACACATCTTTAGTTTTGTGAAGTAAAATTACTACTTGTATGAAAATAGTAATTTCCTCCATATCATAAAGTACTTTTCCTTGGTCCTTTATATTGTAAATAAATCAAATTCCACAAGTGTTTAGCCCAGTGTCTAGTAGTGGTGCGTACCTAAACTCAATTTCAGGTTCAGGTCCGGATTCAGGTCCAGCAGTTCAGGTTCAGGTCCTGACTTAAAGTCCGGACCTGAACCCATCATCGCATATTATGAACATTTTTTTAGGGGGAGGGGGGGGGGGGGGGGTGCACATAAAATGCATGTAGCATGAATTGAAATGCAATATGAAAAATACATGAAAATGATAGACAGCCAGTGTGACAGACAGCTGTTTTTTTTCCAGTGTCTATGGAAGGTTTTAGATGGTTTAGAACAAAAAAAAGGATATTAGTGACAGATTGCTTTTTGCAAGTCCGGACTTGGCTCCGGACGATTAGGTTTTTTTTTGGACTTGGACCTAAACATTTTTAGGTCCAATTCCAAGTCCGGGCTTTAGGTAAGCACCACTAGTGTCTAGACTCCTTTTCCCTTCTAAATTCAAAGTGACCAGTGTTATTTGACCTTTAATTCACCCCTACCGAAACGATATTCGAGCCAACGCAGGGCATGACGGGAGGTTCTCGAAAGGTCATGTCGACTGGAAGTTTAGGCCAACATGGCTGCCAAGATGTCCGTTTACATTTCATGCTGACATTTAACACCAGGTAACTATCTTGTTCTTTTTTTTTAAATGATAGCAACTTAGAGCCCATTTCAAGTCACCGCACCACCTTTTGTTATAATATTTGTAATATTTTCGGATTATTGTCATATGATCATAAAATGTTGTAATTTTTGATAGATATTTTGATAAAAAAATAAGCACAGTTGTTCTAATAGCTTGCAAGGATTTATGAAGTTGCCATCAGATAGAAACTATATTCGTCAGATGATTCATAAAGATCAACATGTAACACGCATCGTTGAATAATATTTGATTTTTCTTGAAAGACATCCTAATATCAGACTATCTTTTTTGATACAAAAAGTGATCCAGAAATAAGTGATCTAGAATTTAATAAAAAAAAGGAGTTGATATGTGCACTCTTTGATTATGTCACGAAAATACACAACGAACAAGTATAGGAAAAGTCGGTGAATGAACTGTAGAAAAGTATCATGACATTAACAACTGTTTCCGTGACACACACTCGTAGTTTTGGCACCTGTGCATCAAGGATATAAAGTCCAGGAGACGCGCACAGACTTGTACTTGTAGCTGGGAGCTACGGTGGCGACTGAAGAAATTGGCTGAGACGTCTCCAAATGTCGGGGTCTCAAATTTTGTAAAATAAAACTGCGTCGACAGTTCCATGGGTTATTACCAAGGTCGGGTGTAGTCAAGGTCAACTATGAACGAAGCCATGTGTAACACCGCACACACACCCTACTTCAAGTCATTTTCCTATATAGTTGACCCGTGCCATCTAAATCAAACCTTACGGCAATGGCCGACTCAGCAAAGGCAAACGAAGATCGGTTATACTAAGTTACAGCTTCTTGGACTTAAAAGCTCAGACATCTTGAAAACGGTCTTTCTGAATTTTGAGTTGAACGCAAATCCAGTCACACTTACGGAATACATTAGAAACCGCTTAATTGCACGGCCTACTTGCCATTGAATTTTTGTGCAATTATTCGACAGGTGCAATAATGCGAAGTTATCTAGCTGGACCGGGTTTGGGATTTGAGGACTTCCTACAACGTATGATCCACTGCTTACTGAGTCACGTGTCCTATCTGCATAACGTGACGTCACGACAGGAGTGGATTGTTCATTGCTTGACAAAGACTGATGCTGTTCAGTCGAAAATTTGGATGAGTCCAATTTTTGTGTTGGATCTTACAGTATTCCCAGCAGACAAGTCAAGTCAAGTCAGGACATGACGGAATAATGACGTATGTAACCTGAGGAATTTACCAGATAGGCGCCAAGTCAGTTCGCTCGTAAGTCAGGAGCATCTCCCGGGACGCATTCTTCGCTTATGGCGCATAACAGGAACGCAATCCAGCGATAAATCGACTTCTTTCCCGCAGTTTCTTAAACAGAACCATATTTCGGGGGTAAAAGCCGTAATGTGGACCACAGAAGCCTGATCTATCATGCATGCGTGGGTGATACGGAAAGGACAGGTTGTCAGACTGATTGATGGATTGATGGTACAGAAGGGTTTGATGTTCGATAATACCCCATTCCACTAAAGGTGGTATCTCACTGCACTTGGGGCACCGGTGCGGCACTGCGGGGTTCGATAGGTACTCAACGAATTTCAGAGATTAAGAAGGAATTTTCTTACGTTATGTGTATTTTCTTGTCTTCTAAGATATACATTACGTACTACGCAATATCTAAATCATAAAAGAAAATCGGCGAAAAAAACACAACAGTGAGTGAACCCACAGTGCCGTACCGGCGGCAAACT
This sequence comes from Branchiostoma floridae, assembly GCF_000003815.2. NCBI lineage: Eukaryota > Metazoa > Chordata > Leptocardii > Amphioxiformes > Branchiostomatidae > Branchiostoma > Branchiostoma floridae. The sequence continues at coordinate 5,205,788 of NC_049981.1, forward strand.
CACTGCGACTGTATTGCGATCTGAAATTTAACATAGCGTTCAGATAAAAAGAAATAATCTTTTCAATGTGTGTTTTGCTTTCTTACAGTTATATTTTACGGTTTGCATGGTAATCCATTCCTGAAGTCAAGTAATATTTTCTTCCATGTGTGCTTGGATGAAAATGTTAGCCATGGCGAAACCGCATCACACTGCCAGAAACACACATCTACTTGAAACAGCCGTATGTAGGCCTTAGTTTCCCTACAATGTGCATTGAAAAGTGCTCTTGACTTTAGATATTTGTCGAACATTCAAACTGACAGATATGACCTGAACCTGATAATCAAGATATTGTTACCTCCATGAAAAAATGGAGGTATAGTTTTTGGTGTGTCTGTGTGTCTGTGTATCTGTGTGTCTGTCTGTGTGTGTGTCCGCATATTTGTGGACATCATAACTTGAGAACCTCTCAATGGACTACGATGATATTTGGTATGTGGGTAGGTGTTTGAAAGACGAAGGTCAAGGTCGATTTTGGGCCCCCTAGTGTGTGACCTTGATACTGCAGCAGAACTTCATTTTTTTGTATCTTTTTATCTGGACATGCTATGGTCTTGATTTCTTGGTGGCAGATAGCTTTTGATGTAAGGAAGAAGTGGTGTATGTTTGGGCCCCCTAGCAGCTTGCTCTGGAACTGCAGGAGCATTTTTGTCAAAATCTTCCAAGAAGCATAACGGAACATAGGAATGATGAATTTCCATGATATTTGGTATGCAGGTACATGTAGCAGAGATGTACATAATGAAATCAAAATTATGCAAATTTGGACTTCATTTGCATACTTAATGAGGAAAATGTATATTTACAGTGTTTTCCAGTATATCACTCAAATACATGTTACATATGTAGTTTGTGGCAGGCGGAAGTTAAGCAGATACTAATTATGCAAATAAGTCCCTAATTTGCATAATTGATTTGAAAGTGTCCTGATTTTTCTTATTTCGTGTAGTAAATGATTGGTCTGTCAACACTGTGACCTGTGTACGTTAGTTAAAGGTGTACATAAGCAAGCATAAATTATGCTAATGTGAAAGTCATTTGCATAATCAGAATATTTCATGGAGGTATGAGGTCTCCGAACTCTAGTTTACAATGTTACGATAAGACACAGATAACGTCAAATGAGTTTGTATATTCTGTCTATTATGCCTATTTGCTCTTGGCTTATTGCTTTGTCACTTCCCCCTCAACCAGAAGAAATTAAGAATTAAAAAAAAAACGCGTGGCATATCGTTAGCAAAGAGAAATACATTTTATAAGTGAACCTGGTTTCTAGACAGCGTCTTTCCAAATCTAGAGTTCCCGGTGTTGTCTGGATACCTGCTGAGGAAAGGAAACCTGGATAACGACGTGGTTAGATCCCTTTAGTTTAACGAGACAAGACCTTGTATGGTCCCATTGAATGAGCTAAGCGTTGTTTTGCACACACACGCACACCCTTTTGGGGCTTAGCCTGGATTCCAGACCCCCACCCCGATCTCGATTGTACAGTGGTCTAAGGTCTACGTGTAGGCCCTGGAAACAGTCTGGCATCTGGCATCCAGGCTATTGGGGGAGATTGAAGAAATGGGGGTCGTCATTAGACCGTCGTTGTAATTGTTGGTAACTATCTACAAAGTCTGTTTTTGCGTATATAATAACGGAAACTCTCCAGACATTCCCTGTACTAAAATGATAAGTCGTGGAAGTAGAGATAGCCCTTACAGCTCTAAATCACTCCATGAGCCACGTTCTCTTTCTCTTTCTCTCTCTCTCGTTCTCTTTCCCTCTCTCTCTCTCCTTCTTTCTTTACTCTATGCATCTCTCTTCTTGTCTCTCATTGCCTTTCTCTATATACCTTTCTCTCCCTCTATCTATCCCAGGCTCGCTTCTTCTTCTTCTCTCTCTCTCTCTCCCTCTCTCTCCCCGAGTCCCTCCCCTTTTTCCTACAAACCACTCCTTGTTGCCCGTAAGGTGTTTAACCCTTTGGTAGAGTGACAATGTCTGTGGTGTGTGCCGAGGGCGGAGTTCCCACCACATGATGTAAATTGAAATACATCACAGTTGGCACATCTGACACTAGAAAAACGTTCTTTCAGTTTAAGCAAATTTACGACATTTAATTAGCTTTCAAATTGCACCATGGGTGTTGAACAATCGCGAGTTTACCAGTCAACATTGAAAAAAAATGGCTTGATTTATGTGGTGTCTTTCGACAAATCAGAAGGCAAAACAGTACAAAGAATGCAAAAGGCCGGTTGAGTCCAAGGCTCTATGGAGCCAGCCTCGCAAGACGTGTTTGAGAAATGTCTTGCCGACGACACGCAGCGTCAGTGCATTCCTCACATTTGTGTACATCCCCTAACCGCTGTCCTCAGTTATCGGGGGATGGTTAAGTTTTCTCTCCAAGCATACTGATGTTTTGCGACCATTTTTGATACGCAGAACCAAGTATTTGCCAATAATAGATTCTAACATACACACCGTGACTCGGAATTACACAGTGGGCTTTAGAAATGGCTAAATTTAGATGTATATTAACGGCACATTTGAAACAATGTGGATATACATTCAAAGCAAAAAATAGCAAATAAATGGAAAACCCATCCAGTCCTGTTCAACAATACTGGTTAACTCCCAGAGAATAGTGATGTTGATGACATACATATAGTGCGGGTGGTCTGAAGTTTTACCATAAAAATTCATTTCTCTCTGCTCTGCTATACTCTACTTTACTCTCGCTCTACGCCCAAAACAAATGAACAGATACCGCTAGCTCACCTTTATCCGCCGGGTAACCTATATCCGTTGTTTCTTTTAATTGGTATCCAGGGATATCAAGTCAGTGGTTTTAAACTGCGACATTTTCAAATTATTCCTTGCAGCTATTTTCAGAATATTGCACCGTCCTTAACGATATCCCTAAATGTCCTGTTTAGAACCCCCCCCCCCAAAAAAAAACAACGAATATAGGTTACCCCCCGGATACTTTAAACTCAATAATGATTAGCGCGTACCTTGGGTTGCCATCAGGCCCGGCGTATTGACTGAGGTACAGGCCGGCGAGGTCGTCCATCAGGGGCCCGACAAACTCCACGTACAGGCCGTACATCTGCCCCACCGTGAGTGCCTTCCCTGTGGGCACCACCAGAAACTGGTTCTCCGTGTGGAACCAGAAATCAGTGACGTCCCTCTGCGTGTTGTCGCTGTCAGTGAACCTGACTTTGCTGATGTTCAGTTTGTTACTGTGGATGATGATCTCAGTCGCGCTGGTGTTACAGAGCATCCGGATATCCACGTTGCCGCTGAAGACGAAATTCTCCAGATCGATTTTCAGGTACAGGTCGTAATGCTCAGGGAGGAGTGTTAGGGGCAGGCGGACATTGTCCCAAGGGCCGGGCGGGTAGGGGGTGGGGGTGGCCGCGCCGGTAGTCGGCACGACAACGGCGTCAGCTTCACCGTCCCTCTCAACTTCGCAAGTCTCCCTGCCGACTAGCCCCGCAAGAAGCCCGACAGCCACGACGACAACGACGAAGAACACTCCGAGAAGGACCGCCGACGCCTTACTCAATACACATCCCTTCTCCATCGTCAGAATTTCTTCTCCCACCTGTAAAGACGATAGTTTCCGTAACCTGCAGCCACACACACACTCACACGTTCTCGGCTCGTGCGCAGTTCTCGTCTGGTTCCCCTCAATCACTCCTCAGGTCTCCGGACGCCCGGTGCGTGAGGTGACGCCCCTTCTGTATTGGTGCTAGACTCTGTCAACACTGATGCAACACTTAAACACTGACCTACAAGTACAGACCACGTGCTACACGGAGAACAAATACTCACGGCACAACTCCTAACGCTTCCACTATTTAAACACTGTTCGAGTGACTGGCTTGAATCAGTCATCTGACCTTAAACCTGTTCGCAGGTTTCTCACGGGGCTGTGGACTGGGATCCTTCGGCACTGTAAGCTTCTATCCCCGCCTGGCTAACCCATCCCGTCTCGGTGATTTTGCCTGCCTTGATTTAATTTCAACGGGCCCATAAGCGGGACTTAGGTTCAATTTCCTCGGGGGATGTTAGACCTCACGCCGAAGAGTTGCCCAGACAGTGCCCGTGCAAATGTCTGGATTCTAGGCTAACCGAACCGCGTTGGTAGCAAATAAAAACCACTTGTCAGAAATGCCACTCTCTTGTCCTACAGCGCTCTTCAGTATAACTTGCGTGTTCATTTCATAACAGAATACCTCTTTGTTTCACCAAGATATCTTATCATGACGATCTACCAATCACGCTTTAAAAGATTAATTTATAACGCTCTCAATTGAAATGCAAAGTGATGCATATGTAGTTCATGGCGCCACATTCAGACGTTTTGACAGAACGAAATAGAGCCATTGTCCAAGTTGACCCAGTGTAAAGTATATTTGACTAAAGGGGAGTGGCCGTGTGTCAACGTGTTAAACAACTAAGTGTACAGTATATGTTTGGCTTTTCCCGCGTATGGGACGAACCATTATTCACCGCAGGGGTGCATTGATGGATCAATTTTAGGACGTGTACTCTCCACTTGGTATAAACAGGATTACAATATCATATCAGTGATTTTCATAAACTTAACTTGCATAGACTAGATTCTGCCCCGTCCTATATTTTGGTAGACTCCACTAATCAAATACTAGTATATTACTTCCACATTTGCTTAGCAATGACGTATTCACTATTCTAACTTCACACTCATGCTACATATATTGACCTAACGTCGTCGTAACATCAGGTTGTTCTGGTAGAATCAGATTGAACTTGACATCGGCACTATTCATGTAACCTGGAGGGGAAACCCTAGCTGCCCGATCTCAATAATGTCTAACGTTATCGTTCCATTTGTTGTATCCATCTTCACTGTTTGAGCGTCTTATACGGCTCCCTCTACTACTACTACATCCCAACCTCTCACAGTATGGCCTGGATACCAGACTGTTTCCAGGGTCTACACAGGCTAGCTCCTCTGTTCTTGGGCACACACACACACACACACACACACACACACACACACACACACACACACACGCACGCACGCACACACGCACGCACGCACGCACGCACGCACGCACGCACGCACGCACGCACGCACGCACGCACACACACACACACACACACACACACACACACACACACACACACGCACGCACACACACACACACACACACACACACAAAGTGGAATAGAACCAGTTGCTGCCGCGCGCCGTGCCTGCGAAGGGTTATACCGGCTATGTAGTATATAGAATGAGATACAGATGCATGCAGGCTACACACAAAGAAGCCCAGGAACAGCACAGCACAACGTGTAGTGTGTACATAAGGTGTTTTCTATAAATAACTTCTCTATGGCTCCACCCAAGAATCCACCCAAATTACTACCATTAATAATGGTAGTAATTTGGGTGGATTCTTGGGTGGAGCCATAGAGAAGTTGTTGTCTTAGCCTCATAAAATCGAGCAATGAAATCGCCCAATGTAACATCGTTAATGTTGTAACAAGGACTAGAAGTAAATATATCCTCAAACAAATCTTTGGTGGCACTATGATCAGATCTTTAGTCAGCAACCGTTCGAATCTTGCTCGAAAAAAATGTTTGGGGATTATCACAGAAGCTCCTCACGTTGATTGTCTATTGACTTTTTTTTCGACCGAGAAGATAACAAAAATAGCTGAAAAGCCTAGCCCGGTTTCTCAGAAAGACTATCGACAATTTCTTTAACTGATCCAATCAGAAGACCAATTACCCATACTGACCCCTGACTGGGTAGGGTGGAGTTCCTACAGCGCTATTTGGCCATTAGTGCTTCTAGTTTCTTCAAAGACACACCAATTTGATTATTTGTTTCACAGACGAATTTGATTATTGTAAATGCAGAAACTTTCGCGGTGGTTTTATATTCGTTGTTTTCGCGATGGCCGCTGAATTGCGAGCTTAAAACCACCGCGAATATTCATAATACAGTATGCGACTACAGTACAGCACAGTACTGTAAATAAGTTCGCGGGATGGCACTACCGCGAATTCAAAACCACCGCGAAAAGTCAAATTTCCCGCTTCCGCGAAATTGGATCCCCGCGAACTTCAATGCATTTATAGTATTTTATCACAGATTCGCGATCCTTGTTTTTTGAATTTGAAAAAAGAACACGTGAACACGTGGTATAAATGAACCCTAACCTGCTCATACATTTGCACCAACAGTCGATTTCTACCTTTCTTTCCTAGCCATACAAAAATTCCGTTTATTAATGCACAAAAGGATAAATCATTAAACCATTTAACCGACTTTTATGCTGGTTTTATGACCCTGGTAATGCATTTAAGACCATTTAAGTTCGCAGGGATTTAATTTCGAGGTAGCGGAAAAATGACGGTTTTAAGTTCGCGGTAGCACCATGCACTGTAGTCTCTTTACTGCCATGGAAAAATGTTCGCTGTGGTTTTAAGTTCGCGGTGAAGCGGCCACCACGAAAAGCGCGAACATTAAACCTCCTCAAAAGTTTCGGCATTTACAGTATTTGCCGTTTCCTTTGTTTCCACCCTTTCCACCTAACTCTATCTATACAACAATTCGAGAACCAAAAGATGACATTGCTGAGGCCCCAGCATTTCTGGATTTTAAAAACTCTGACAAAGCTGTACTAATGACACAGTTGGGTCAAATTAGAAAGGATCCTGGCATATCTGTAATCTAAGGTGTGGCTTAAAATAGCAAACCTTTTTAGATCTTCTGACATAATAGCAACGGCTGTAAAATTTGCTAATAGGGGTCGTTTATTATATTGGTCTAAATCTAGAAATCGATTTCTGTATGTCTAGGTCAAAACGTCGAAGACCACGTGTATTACGCCATGATATCAAGTTTCATGTATCACTCTGCGTATATAGAGAAAACTCAACTTTATTGTCTACCATGGAATCTTGGTAAAAATGTGTTTATGATGTACAGATCGAATGTATATATCAATCTTGCCCCAAACAACAAGACTGCAGTCCCTTCAAAATACGCAAGGTGTCGTCATAGCGAAACCCCAACATTTTGTTCCTGGTGTAACGATACGACTAACTAAAGTGTCTTCAATTGATATGATTAACCATAAGTTCATATATTGCTATCAGCAGGGGTAAGCTTCATTGATTTATTAAATGTCAAAGAAAGACCATTTGAATATACATTTTATTCAATATTGAATAAATACTGTGCTTTTTTACCACCGAAAAGTCGTACAGTCGCCCAGAATCTTGTGTTTAGCACACCAGAAAACACTTTGGGAAATGTTTTAGTGTGGCGGGGGTTTGATAGATAGAGCAGTCATCTAAAGTTGACCTATATCTTATACAGAAGAAGCCACTTAGTTGCACAACGGATATTCGCACACTTCTGATAATTGCACGAAATCCTAAAAGTCCCGTGGTGGTGCGGTCCAGCTGGATAACTTCGCTTTGTTGCACCATTCGATTAATTGCACGAAATGCACTGACAAATAGGGTGTGCAATTAAGCTGCTTCTACTAGAGAAACTATGCCATTCAAACACGGGACCACGTGGCGCAATCGGCAGCACGTTTGACTCAGGTCCTGAGTTCGAACCCCGACGTGTCACCGATCTTGTGCCCTTGGGAACTTGTGCACTTTACACGACTTTCCTCACTTCACTCAAGTGAAGAATGAGTATATAGGCTACAAAGGTCTTCAGCAAGTTGAAGTTGATAGCCTCACAACGAAAGAAGAAGCAGACGAACAAGGCCTTTATTATGAAGACGCCACATTTCATTCACGCTTCAAAAGACGATTTGTGCTGTTTATTATGGAAAACTCGTACAGAAGATACAGTCGTCCAGGACATTGTGTTGGGCACAGCAGAGGCACACTTTGGTCAGGAAAGGCACGGTGTCCGGAGGCGGACAGTCGTCAGCTCTCTCCGGACACGACAGTGTGTAGACCAGGTCAGCAGGCTGGTTGTTTACTTCGTACATGAGGTTCAGCTGATCCGCACACATCTCTGTAGCCTTCTGGCGGGCCTCGGTGTCTGTAGGGAGATTCAAGCGTTTTTTATAAAATTTATTCATTTATTTATTTGCAAATTCATGCCCGAGGGCTAATTGCAAGGGTAAAGACAGTAAAAAAAGTAACAGGTGTCTATTCTATACAGCTATCTATATACATGATTCTACATTGTGTACTGGGAGGTTTGACTTCTTCTTTGGAGGCAGTGGCTGATGAAAAGTCCCACGTCTTTAATGATTAGTGGGTTCTGTGATCTAAACGGGAATATAGCTTTTTGGAGGTCTACCAACTGGTGAAAAGTTGGAAATATTGTATTGATTGTGTCGAAAAGGTAGAAAACTGCTTTGAAAGTAAGTTGAAAACTGTAAGTAGAAAACTTTTATGAGTAGAAAACTGCTTTGAAATCAAAGAACCTAACACTAGTTCACCTTTATCCGCGGGGTAACCTATATCCGTTGTTTTTAAAAACATGGCGCTAGTATTTAGGGATATCAAATCGACGTAAGGTGGTTAAAGATCAATGTTTTCAAAATTTGCAGTTAAAACAATGTACATCGATGATGTTCCTAAACGCAACAACAGATATAAGTTACCCCGCGAATGAAGGTTGCCTAGCGTTACCTTTATCAGCGATATATCACTGCTACTAAAAGTTATAGTCAGTCCAATGTTTGGCAATACTTACTTACTGATACTTGTCTGTAACTTGACTGTTGAAAAGGTTTGGGTGATTTGGAACCAATAGTTTATCTGGTTACATAACTATATGCATGCTTGTATAATAAAAAGCATTATCATCACGATGAAACTATATCTGGCTAGTACTATATTGCTTTATCCATAATGGTCACTTTGAATATTCGTTCCGGGGCTTATATATATATATATATATATATATATATTCATAATTAGTAGATACACCACAAGATGGTATTTCATATATAATACTTACACAGATCTTGAAATGCCGGTTGCATCTGGACCTAGGTTTAAAGATAACACCATAGAAAGTTATCGAAGCTGACATTAGCTATAATCTTATATAGTATATGACCGTCTAATTCTGCGTGCGATCTTTGCCTCTACTATTGATGTAAGGGCCAACTAGTACGTTGATTGCAAGTTATGGTTATCTCGGTAGGAGGCGTTGTTGCATTGCCAATGCGCCAAGTTAATCCTGTTTTCATGGGCCGATCAATACTTCCTACACTTGTTTTTGTAGACACTTTGTATTTCATGTCATATGAGGGTATGTCTAACAATAAAAGACTGTCATAATTATATGCTACCTGTTTTTTTAAAGAATTTCTATCTAAATTGTACTTATTATAACTTTTAATTTGTTACTTTGGTGGGTATATTATTTGAACTCACGGCTTCTGCCCACAAGACAAGGGAGAGTATGATAAGCGTCCTCAACATCTGTTAGTGTAAAGAAAACAAAATATGTCATTCAGACTAAAACATAAATGCATTTAAGTTCGCGGGGATTTAATTTCGCGGTAGCGGGAAACATGACTTTTCGCGGTGGTTTTAAGCTCGCGGTAGCACCACGCATTGTAGTCTCTTACTTCTATGGAAAAATGTTCGCGGTGGTTTTAAATGCGCGGTGAAGCGGCCACCGTGAAAACCGCGAACATTAAACCACCGCGAAAGTTTCTGCATTTACAGTTTAATGTCCATGTAAAAACATATAACCTGATTACATTATGTGAATAGATTAGTTGTTACATGGACTTTGAACTGTATTTATCTGTATGTAACGTATCATGTACATATCATGTGCATTAATTAACTATACAGGACCTACCTAATTTTCAAGCATATGTAGTGTCTGACTCAGTATTTCAGGCATGTTTTGCGGTGGTTTGTACTTTTTTTAGTAGTAGTAGTACGCGATTTTAGCTTTTCGCCTGCCCTCCCCCTAGGATCAACTGCGGACTCCAAGCAGAGGCTCGTTCGGGGGCTACAAGTTAGTGGCAATGATGTCTTATTTCAAAGAAACGCAGCCGTAAGAAATCGAATTTGACTTTATTTAGATCCACAATTAGCACTGAAAACTCTGCTTACAGAATAATGATGGATTCTCCTGTATTATAGAATAATACAGAGGCACTAAATAGTAGTAGTAGTAGGCATCCTTCACAAAATACACAATAAGAAAATACGCAACAAAAACATTTAGCATGACCGTGTATCTGCTTGCAGATAAGTATGGACAAGGAGGCCTTAAGTTACGATACCAATGCAATAAACCTTCATACATACCTTCAACAGACAGGTGAAGAGCTAGATATATTTTACAGAAACGGGTCGGCTGAGTCGAGTAGAGGAAAATTTCGTACAGATCGACAAGATTGGCAATAATACACTGTACAGGTGTCAACATATATATATATATATCCCATAGACGTGGGAATGTGGACACCTGTCTGAACTCTGTAACGATTAACCCAAGACATATCTTTTTAACAAGTCGTACTACAGGTAGCAAACAGCTTTGTGTAAACTTTAATCATTATAGATTACCGAAACTTGCCGATTCCATTTAAACAAAATTCCGCACATCACATTCACACTAATACATAGACAGAGACATGAGCACACTCGACTTGTTAGATATAGATGGTTTATTATACGAAATGCCATGTTTTAGATACATATACATAATATCAAATTTGCTGTCACCAAAAACAGGTCAAGTTATCAAGAATTTAACAAATCGCATTATGTAAAACAAGCAAGTACATATAGATATAATATTAGATTCAAGCTGTCCAAGTAAACAGTGATCCATATACGAGTCCTAAAGGGGTGTGCATGGCTTTGGGACTGGTGAGGTGAGGTGCATGCAATACTGTTTTAGTAAACTTATTTCAATTTTGTAGATATAAGGTTATGAAAACAACACAACTTCAAAGACAAGGCAAATCTGAAAATGTCTCAAGACATTTATGATGACTAGAGCAAAACACCAAACAACAACACGTCCACGATGACTCAATGGCTTTGGTTGTAAACGTCATGACTTTGGTTGTAAACGTCATGACTTTGGTTGTAAACGTCATGACTTTGACTGTAAACGTCATCACTTTTGTCACACTACTTCCCCTTAGGCTGCATGACGAGGACAGGTTGTTTGACCTGCATGACCTTGTAGGTCTGGATGGGGAGGCAGTCGTGGGGGGTCCCCTGGGTGGCCGCGCCTGCGTACCCGGGCTGGCACAGCTCACAGTGCGCGCCCATGGTGTTGTGCTGGCAGTCCTGGAAAGTAGAAATCATACAACCGTTAATCATTACCTCCATGAAATGTCATGGATGTTATATTTTCACTAGCGTTTGGTGAAGTGCACAAAGTTGTCCTAAGTTAAGTTAGGTGGCAGAAGTTGTCCAAAGTTGTCCGAAGTTGTCCGAAGTTATGACGTCATCCTAACCATTACGTCATCCTAACTTTGGGCAGTCACCATTACGTCATCCTAACTTTGGACAGTCAGCCGGGTGGTGTACGAAGTTGTACGAAGTTGTCCGAAGTTAAAACGTCATCCTAATCATGAAGTAATCCAAACTTTGTGTACAGCCAACCGGGCGGTGTAGGAATTCGTCGGAAGTTATGAACGTCATTAGATCAAGATCTACATAGTCTGTGTTTTTCGTGTGATATAACTAGCCGTCACCTAACAGTGGGACTGCGGAGGCGTAAATTCCTTATGTCTTATTGGAATAAGAATTTACTTTTTTAATATTTATATAAATATTTTATAGAAAAATGTATATATGTGCGTGTATGCTGTGTATTATATTTACATATATTTAAAGTTTTCGCTATGTATTAAGTAACTTTTGACAACTTCGTACACTTGTTGACCTTCACTGCCAACTGTCCGAAGATGACGTCACGTAACTTTGCACAACTTTGGACAACTTCGTGCACAGGCCACCCTACCCTGCCTACTGTACGAAGTTAGATGACGTCAAGTAACTTTGCACAACTACGGACAACTTTGTACACATGTCACCCTACCCCTCCTACTGTACGAAGTAAGATGAAGTCCCGTAACTTTGCACAACTTCGGACAACTTCGTACACATGCCACCCTACCCTGCCTACTGTACGAAGTTGGATGACGTCAGGTAACTTTGCACAACTTTGGACAACCTCGTACACATGCCACCCTACCCTGCCTACTGTACGAAGTTAGATGACATCACGCAACTTTGCACAACTTTGGACAACTTCGTGCACATGCCACCCTACCCTGCCTACTGTACGAAGTTAGATGACGTCACGTAACTTTGCACAACTACGGACAACTTTGTACACATGTCACCCTACCCCTCCTACTGTACGAAGTAAGATGAAGTCACGTAACTTTGCACAACTTCGGACAACTTCGTACACATGCCACCCTACCCTGCCTACTGTACGAAGTTGGATGACGTCAGGTAACTTTGCACAACTTTGGACAACCTCGTACACATGCCACCCTACCCTGCCTACTGTACGAAGTTAGATGACATCACGCAACTTTGCACAACTTCGGACAACTTCGTACACTTGCCACCCTACCCTGCCTACCGTACGAAGTTAGATGACGTCATCCAATAAATGATTTGACGTCATCTGCGACTCCCGATATAGCATCAAAGCCAGTAGGAAACGGTTGTAACTTCGTACAACTTCATACACCCTAACTTCGTGCACTCTTCATCAAGGACTGTAAAAGTTTTATTCAAGGACTGTAAAAAAATTTAGTTTGGAAAACGTAGAACAAATAACGATCATTAATTTTCTTAAGTGTCATATAACCACCCTCTATAGATCTCTATATGTCAGCCATTTTAATTATAAGTGCTACTAAAGAAGCATTTGCACAAAGGTAGAACAAGAATTCTTCAAAAGTGAAGCTTGCAGTTCTATCTGCAGGACCTAGGTGCGTATAACTGTATAACTACAGCGAATACCGGCGGCTATCGACTGTCAAGATATTGTGTAACATATATGCTGGTAAACTTCTATGGAAACCTGATTTGTTCCCAGTACTCACCGCGCATGCGCCATCCATGGTGCACTGGTTAGAGTGGTTGTGGCAGAAGCACGTGATCTGTTGGGCTGAGGAAGAAAAAACAGAAAAAAGTTGATTAACAGAAGAAAAGAGCAAAAGAAGGCAAGTGAACAAGTCGTGATACCCCCATTTACCTACCATTCGATTCACCTGTCTTCTGTTGGGGCCTTGGTCAAGGCCCACGTTATTACAACCCTACCTTCGCCCGGACAGAGGGCAAAGTGACAAGGACTTTGGTCTTGTTTGAAAGCCTCTCCAGACCCTGAGGCTCCTGGCAGACGTAGTTCTTCTACTTTGTATCTGTACAGGTGACTTATCGTTCATTCTGACAGTATCCCCGCACCTGTACATGTGCCTTACCTCAGTAGTAGGGTACGGTCCCAACTAGGGGTGGTTACCGGTACGGTGTACAGGTACAAAACCGTGTTTTTTCTTGTTGGACCGGTCCAGAAAACACGGACCTAATGAAATTTGGTACATGTAGTCCCCATTTACTTACCAGGTGGCGCCTGACATATGTAATGCTTCTCCTCGCAGCACGACTTGTCGTTTCAGTAGTACCCCTGCACGGTTGCACCTGTACATGTAGTACCCTTTGTACTTACCAGGTGGCGCTTGACAGATGTAATGCTTCTCCTCGCAGCACCACCTGCACCTGTACAGGTTAGTCATCTTGCACCTGTACATGTAGTACCCCTGTACTTACTAGGTGGCGCTGCACCTGTACATGTAGTACCCCCTATTACTTACCAGGTGGCGCCTGGCAGATGCTACCCTCGCAGCACGACTTGTCGTTCCAGTAGTACCCCTGCACCTGTACATGTAGTACCCTTTGTACTTACCAGGTGGCGCCTGACAGATGTAGTGTTTCTCCTCGCAGCACGACTTGTCGTTCCAGTAGTACCCCTGCATCTGCACACAGTCCTGGTCCCGATCCTCGTCATCAGGCTGGGACGTGTCCCAGTGGTTAAACTTGCCCAAGGCCGTGCCATCAGCGTACACGTACTGGCCTGAGGACACACAGAGGACGTCAAACTGCATTGAAGAATGAAGTCTGTGAATGATTCGTCACAAGATAAGAGAAATATAACGTAATAAATTTGAAATATGACGTACAAAATATTACGTTTCCGATGTAGTCATAGTGATTTATATGGCACAGATTACCTACATGTGTGTGAGAGAGGAGAGAGTATGTGTATGTGTGTGACTGAGAGAGAGAGAGAGAGAGAGAGAGAGAAAGAGAGAGAGAGAGAGAGAGAGAGAGAGAGAAAGAGAGAGAGAGGGGGGAGAGAGAGTGCGTGTATGCGTGTATGGTGTCTGTGTATGTGTGTGTATCTGTCTGTATGTCTGTCTGCGATTTACCCAGAAGCTATAAGTTAACTGTGAAAATGATTGATATGTGAGTAAGATTTTGGCAAGTCGGTTACCATTTTATTGTCTAATTTATCAGAATTCAGAAAAGGCACACCTTCTATGGCCCTGTCGTCCAGCCCTATCCAGTGCGGGTTGTGCGGGTTGAAGGACTGCAGGAAGCCGTACACGAAGCCGTGGGAAACCTCGTCTGTGGAGACAGGGAAACATAAACATCGTCACACACGGAGGAATGCTCCTCTGAGTGGGGACAACAGTAGAGAACTGGGTGGTGAAAAATTAGCCAAAAGACGTAAATACAGCACATTTTTTCTGTTATCACGTGACTGATTAAGTTCCCATGTGTATCATCATCATCATCATCCGGGCGTGCTGGTTGCACGGATGGACATGACTCTCTTCCTCCATCCTTCCCTATCCTCCATAGCCTTGGGCAGTTCTTCAGCTGAGCAGCCAGAATCATCACAAATTTGATGTACATATGTTTTGCGTGGTCTACCTCTGCTTGCATTACCATGTTTGTGTATCATGGCACATAAAAATCAGAAAAAAATGTGCAAGTCTTAGAGCATTATGATATGATATAAAGTGAGACAGAAATCATGGTACAGAAAAATCAGAGAAAAAGTATGCAAGAGCATATATAAAATGATAAAACTAGGGGTGGATACAAAGCCGTTTTTCCATTAGACCTATCCGAAAAAAACGTACCTACAAAAAATCGGTGGACCAGATTTTGGACACAGGATTTCGGCAAGCAAGTATAATAAATTTTTAGTTGACTTAATTAATTTCTATAGTCGAATGTAAAGGGTTTTAAGCCCAAGTGGTATTCGGATACTCCAACAAACAGATTCTTTCGTAGCGAAATGTAGCATAGTTTTGAATATCGAACTGTACTTGAATTTTCTGTACTGGTACCCACCCCTACGTGTTACGTTATATACCAAGAGATACTCAATAGCCAATGTTCAAACGAAGAAAAGAAAAATATGGCAGCTGCTTTGTTCTAAATCTATTCATAAGCTTATCGTTGAATAAAGAGTTTATTGAGCCATTTTGATCTTGTCTATTGAAAGATTTGACTTTGACCTTGGTGACCAAATTAAACTTGTAATACCGTTTTAGATTCAAACTTCAGCCTGATTGGTTGATTACCTTTGAGGGCAGCCAATCCGGCGCCGTCCCGTGCGCATGCTCTCTCGGCGGCGGCGTATTTGACCACGTCGGTAGAGAAGCGGTAGCACAGGTGGTCCTCGCCCATGACGTAACCGGTCTGGCAGGCCAGGTTGACCACTTGCTGCAGCATGACCACTTGTTTGGGGGACTGGACCATTACGGGTTGACCTTTGACCGGGGCAGGAGCTGGAGGTGACTTCATCACGACCGGAGCTAGGGTTCAGAAGAAAAGTTGTTCTCTGATATATTTTGTTTGTCTGTTTGCTTAGACATTTATTTATTCATGAGAAGCTGGTTTAGGTCATGGGGGAGGTAAGGGTCAGACAAAATATAACAGAGATACAGATTATATTGAGTCCGAATAAATCTATCAACCTATATCACTATGTACACATACATGGTACAAGATATAAAGTAGGGCGAAAAGGTCAGCGTTCATAGTTCGTGGACGTTCGTTTTTGGTCATTATTTTTACTGCAAGGGTCATCTTTCGTGACCATCTTTATTCAATAGGACGACTACTGTAACTTCAATTAGTCGCAAGAATATTTATTATACAGATCCATCCAAAGCTTCTTGAG
Source organism: Branchiostoma floridae (assembly GCF_000003815.2). NCBI lineage: Eukaryota > Metazoa > Chordata > Leptocardii > Amphioxiformes > Branchiostomatidae > Branchiostoma > Branchiostoma floridae. The sequence continues at coordinate 5,222,056 of NC_049981.1, forward strand.
ATATAGCATATAGTCGAAGAAGCTTAAACTGCGCATTATATGATAAGTGTTGTTGCAAACACGCAAACATAGGCAGACCTGAAAGTAAAACATTCCCTTTTCTTACTACCAATAAAAGAATAACACCGACTGATCCATCTACGATTTACTAAATACTGAGACTATGCTGATAAGGAAGAGAGAAATTACCCGGATGATGTTTTTTCTGTACGGCGACCACTGCCTGGGGTTTCATCACGGCTTGGGCCAGTCCGACACCGTGCTTGGCGTAGTCTGGGAAGAAAAACAATAAAAGATACAGGAACTGTATTGTATTGTTCGTCAGCACCAAAGTGTTCGAATTAGTCAAGTTCTGAAAATACACCAGGGCCTTTGTTGGTAAGGCGATTAGTATTAAAATGGTAAAAGAAAAGAACATTTATGTTTTCTTCATCATCATCATGTGTCATCTCTATAAGGTGCAGAAAGTACAAATTTTAAACCTCAAGTAGATATAGCCAAGTGATCTAAGAATATAGAAGAAGATATTCCCTTTGCTTCGCCATGTAACGAAAAGTTGGTCGTGCAAAAGTGTGTTAGAGAGTTTTTTTTTAGTTGTCCCAAAAGACTAGTTATTTGCGCACTTTATTCAAGTACCTGAAGTTTAGCCTTCAACGTTTAGACTTCAACTTTTCAGTTCTTGTATTCCACCTGAAAGTTCAAGCTGATGATCTATCTATTGCCTAGGTTACACATAGCCGAATTTGGCTCCCGACTCTCTCCCGACTATGGTTTAGGAGTGATTCGGGAGCTAGTCGGCTGTAGTCGGCTGGCGTTCGGCTGAGTCGGATGGCGTTCGGCTGGCGTTCGGCTG
>NC_049981.1:5223008-5226767 GCF_000003815.2 Branchiostoma floridae
AGCGCCCCGGGTGATGGTCCAAGCCATCCGAATGTTTTGAAATGTCAAAACATTCGGCTCTGAACCGCAACTCTGGAATGGGTCGGTTGGTGGTCGGCTGGTGTTCGGCACGGTCGGCTAGTGTTCGGTTGGTGTTCGGGAGTAAGTCAGCAGTCAAATTAAATCTTAACCACGCCATAAACATTGCTGACTTACTCCCAGCTTGTTTCCAACTTACCAATGATTTACCCCAAGACCTTAGACAAATCTCTGCTATACTCATTGCCAAGCAAAAAGACTATTGCCAGAACGTAGACGAATCACTCCCGAACTTCACGCGACCGACATCCAGCTAAAAACAAAAAGACCCGATAAATGCCGCACTGGAGCTACATGTGATCTAAATTTGATCTCTTAGTGATGTTTACAAATAGAACAAAGGACATTCTTGATTAAAAACGAAAATGAGCACTCTTTTGAAAATCGCTGATTATGTCTATTTCAAGTCGAAAAAGGGTCGGCAATCGGTTGGGGATCAGTCGGGAGTGATTCGGCAGTCTGTGGCTAGAGGTCGGGATGGTTGGTGATAGGTTAGTTAGCATTTGGGACACAGTCGGGAGTAAGTCATTTACCGGTCGGGAGGTGTTCGGGACATGTTCGGCGCTAAAAAATAGGCGTGGCCTAAACTGGTCAGACTACTCCCGAACTACTGCCGACTTGGGTCGGCTAAGAGTCGGCTAGTGTTCGGGAGCCAAAGTCGGCTATGTGTAACCTAGCAGAATATTGAGGCGCGGTTAATGCATGCACGGCGTTGGAAACCTTAGCTTTGACTTCACGGCCTTGTAGATTGAAACATACCCAACCAGACTTTTCTTTCAGCGCCAACAAGTGCACACAAGCACCTTAAGCGTCAGAGCGGTTTTAGGGTCAAAGGTCGGATAAATACAGACGGTGTACGTCAGACCTGACTGCGTCCTGAAGTGGACTCGACTCGCTAGATGACAAATAGGACGCAATCTGGAACCTAGGCTGTTTCAGTGCCCATACAAACCAGATCTTAGTCCTAGGGCCAGTATGTTTACTAAGAGAGAATGTTGCCTTATACCCCCTTTCCACTAGGACGGGGCTCTCACCGCGCTCTCTCTGCGACCTAAAATTTGACAGATTCCTCAATGAATTCTATAGAAAAGAAACGAAACTTTTTATACTTTGTGTGTTTTATTGTCTTCTCAGTCACACTTTTACGTTTTGTATGATATACCCAGTGTGAAAGTGAAGTTTACACACATCCTATTTAGGTCGCAGTGAGAGCGCAGCGCGATCGCCTTCTAGTGGAAAGGGGGCATTAGTTCCAATATCAAGAAAAACATCTTACAAGGAGAATGTTGTCTAAGCCCCAATTTTGGAACTCGGACTGTTTACAGGGCCTACGCAGGCAAGCTCCTCGACTCCAGGGCCAACATGAACCGGCGGAAAGTAGAAACATTACCTTAGTATCCCATCCGCTTGACGAAAACCATTTGTTGTAGGGAGTACATGATATCCTTAAAACGAATGAGAGTCAAAAGAAAAAGAAATACGCTACCGTTAAGGCCCCCTCTCACTTGACGTGCGGCACGCTTGCGGCATTGCTGCGTTCGTTCACTGCGGCACTGCTGTGTTAATTTCGCCGATTTTGTCTTGCACTCACACTGACGTGCGGCACTGTTGCGTTTCTAAACTAAATGAACATGTTATTGGCAATTGCAGCGTTGTCAATTTATGAAAAATCACTGTAAAATGATGAGAATGCCCAAAAATGAGATTTATAATGAAAAGATTTCCCTTATGATAATTAATTATATGATAATATGCTATAAATAACCTTGAACGACTTTTACTGTAAAGGAAATGACCCAAATGAACGGACACGAACCATATACCAGATTTGAATCGATGTGTACGTTTTGCACCATGTAACGTTATGTGTAATTATGTATGTTAATATGTTACGTTTATTCACCAATTTTGCAAATTTTTAAAATGAAAATGCTTGATATTTCATACTTATTTTGTATGACGCGGAGTATTTTCATTGTCGGCGGATGGTTGCCAGCCTATTGATGTCTAAGTCTATCATATTTGTAAAAAGTGAGAAAAATATGGCCCATCGGTTTGAATGACTGCAATTTTGTATTTTATCGGCGGCAGGCTACCAGCAATGATTAGCTTGTAACGTTATAACGCAACTCAAACTCGTTATCATCCCAACATAAATAAATTATTTTTGAACGTTGTACGATAATCTTTTTCTGTACATCCGTAGGTTAATCGATAAACCAGTTACTTATTTTTTGTTTTCAAGTATAAAATACTGACCTACTTCCAATTAAATAAATCAAAAGATGTATTTTTAAGTTAACTCTGAATACGGATACAAGGTAAGTTTTGTGGAATTCGCAGTGTTTTTACTGGATCGAAAACCACTGTAAAGTTATTAGAAATGCATCTAAAATAGTTTTTCGGTGATAAAAGGATGTTTACTTTTGATTCTTGGTGTAAAATAGGCAAAATATATCCTTGATACTGTTTGGGGCATGGTGGCGGCACTGTTGCGGCACCGTTGCGGCAGTGTTGCGGCATTGTTGCGGCAGTGTTGCGGCACTGTTGCGGCATCTTGCCACTTGCGTTATTTTTAAACTTTTTAAAAAACGTCGCGCTTGCTTGCGGCACTTCTAGGGTTGCTTGCGGCACCTCTAGGTTTGCTTGCGGCACCTCTAGGTTCCGTGGCGGTACATCTGCGTTTTCGAACGCAGCAATGCCGCAAGCGTGCCGCACGTCAAGTGAGAGGGGGCCTTAAGTAGGATGATTTCCTTTAAGAATATTTGAGCATCATTGACTTGACAGTACTTCGACTTCGTGTTTCGGCCAGCGTTGCGTTTTGCAAATCTGTTTTTATGCTTGGTTAACCTAGGCCAAGGATGTCTGGATTTTCTTTGGACATTTTCGTTACTTTGTGGAATTTTTCTGCCTTAAATGTGAAAGAAATTAAGGCTATTTTAAGGTGTTATAGGCCACGTGCCGAGGATGTTAATTGAAAAGCTACACCTGTACAGCTGTCGGAAAAGTACATGGTAAAACACAGAGTAGATAGGGGGATTCAAACTTTCAGTTCTTGCACCCTGGCCGTTTGGACCGGTATTTGCAACAAGATGCAGGTATGTGTTACAAGATTCTTGCAGACATAACCAATCCAAAGGGGTGGCTGTAGAATTGAACCCAATAGGAACATGAAAAAGTAAAGGCGCGCTCTCACTGCACTTGCGTCAAGCTTGCGTCACTGCGAGGTACGAAAGATACTCAACGAATTTCAGAAATAAAGAACGAATTTTCTTACTTTTTTACTCTTGTATTTTGTCGTCTTCTAAGTCATGCTTTCACGTAATCTAAATGATAAAATATCAAATAACAATAACAAAACAATGACGCAGTGAACAAACTCCGCAGTGACGCAAGCTTGACGGAAGTGCGGTGAGAGTGCAACTTAAAAGACGTTGTCAAGAAATGAGGAGGGGGGGGGGGACACAAAAGTTGTCACCGGGAAATCAGGATCAAAGAATTCAAGCTCCTCGCATCTATTCTACATCAATCGACGGTGGTGTGCCTTCTGTCGGAAGGCCTTTAATGTTTTTGTTTCAATCATGTTTACATGTAAACAAACAGTGTAAAGTGATGTTGATATCGCGACAGGTGGTCGTGTTATATCAACAGAAGAAATCTATAGGGTAGGGACGCTCTTGA
>NC_049981.1:5226867-5245922 GCF_000003815.2 Branchiostoma floridae
TATAATTACGGCTGGATACCAGGCTACTCTTGATCTACGATATGATAATACATGTGATAAAGGACCAGATCCACTGCTGACTAGTCAGCTGACTGGCCGGTCAACAACTAGATAATGAAAGTTTATTTCAAATTCTTCCCTGTAGGCTAATTGCAGGTAACATAAGAGATTCGAACAGTGTAAAATAATATCACAAGAGTCTACTCTAGTTTTAAACTAGTAAAAGGTAACTCTAGATCCTGGGTTATTGGGTTCGACTCCTTTTTCGAAAATAGTGGAAGACAAAAGATACCACCTATTATCACGTATGTGTGTGTTTGTGATGTAAGAAGGAGAACTGTTTTTTTTTTGTCAGTGAAGGTGAGGAAGTTTGGGTGGAATTTGGTGGCCTCTTCAAACAGCTCTTTTCTTTCGTGATCGTAGAAAGAGCAGTTTGACATAAATTGTGTTTGTAACTCACCAAGTAACATTCCTTGTAGGATAATCAGGAAATAGTATCTTAACTAGTCAGCAACTCGATAGAGAACCAATAGGTACTAACTAATGGTCGTGAACGGTCAATCAACAGAACGATAACCAATCATAATTCACGAAAAGATAGTTCTCAGCTAGTTAGCACATTAATTAAATCGTTCACGCGGAATAGAATTATTAACAATTCAATAACTTCATGCCATATCGTTGTACCTAACAAACCCGTTCATACACTGCGCTGCCACGTAGGTCTTCATTATCATTAACTAACTAATCAATAACTCCTTAACCAGTCAATAACTTAGTAGCCCTACCCGTCCATTTACACTATGCTATCCCCAAACAATTAACTAGTCGTACAATTTATTCATCCACCATTAATTAACTCCTTGATTAATTAACTTTTTATTAACTCAGTTGTCTTCATCCGACCCGTCCATTTACACTATGCTATCCCCTAACCATTAACTAGTCATACAAACGTTAACTATTCATTAACTACTTGACCAATCAATAACTTACGTGCCAGACAGTTGTCTTCATCCGACCCGTCCATTTACACTATGCTATCCCCTAACCATTAACTAATCATACAGACGTTAACTATTCATTAACTACTTGACCAATCAATAACTTACGTGCCAGACAGTTGTCTTCATCCGACCCGTCGATACATTGCGCTATGCCGTCACACCTCTCCTCCTCCAGTATACAGCCCATACGGTTAGTGCAGGGTAAGGCGTGTGGGTACATGCACTGGATCACCAGCTGGTGGGCCTTCTTCCCTGTCGCTGGGACGGAAAACGGGTGTTTTGAGTTATCGAGTGGGCAGACAACTCGCCAAGGTATATAATAAGAAAATAACGTAGTAAGCTGTCGGCAACTTAGGCCACAGCAAGTAGACTTCATTTCAGAAAAAAAATTTTCCTCTTCGTCAGCTCGACCAAAACAAGCACGTTGTGTTGTAGCCTAATAATCACACTTGTAGAAGTGACACTAGGGAGGTAGCCTTGACTATAGTTGTAGAAGGGAAACTTGTTGGATAGTTGTAAAAGTGCAACCAATATGGCAGCCATGACTGTAGTTGCCAGCTTGGCAAGTGATCTATACCAGTCTACTACAATAGTGTCACTTTTACTACTAGTTCACTTCTTTAATACAGGAAAAAATGCCTTGTTAGTTGTGATGCCACGTTTTGTCACTTCAAATCTTGTTATGACGTTTATGGTGCCTATTTTGAAAATTTAGTCATCTCATTTTTTTGCACTCTGCATAAAATGTCATCCATGGAATCGAAGAAAAAGAAAAGTAAAAAAAAAACAAAACAGGTTCTTTTGAGTAAACAATTGAGGTAAGGAAAATGATTATTTTTGGTTACTGGATGTGTTAATCATGACTACCCTCTGTATGCAGCCAGGGACCAGTGAATAGCGAGTAGCTTACAATTGATATGGCTGAATCAAAAGGGTGTCAAATCAAGTATGTAACCGCAATATGAAAATTGCTGCAGGTACGGCTGCAGCTACAGCTGTAAGATGTTGTAAGTAACCAATATGCATCGGGTAGAACGAGCACCCGCTTCGATAAGTGTGGCGCGTTCTTTAACGTGCTCGAGGTGTAGCTCTCCTCAAACACGGTACGTAGTACGTCCTATCCGAGGGACAGTCCTAACCGAGCTAGGTACTCATTTCCACCTGAAAGAAATGAGGTGTAACTCAGTGCCCTTCCCAAGGACACAGCATTTGGCGTCGGGCGTGGCGTAACTGGTAGAGCGTTCGGTTCGTAATCTATAGATCCTGAGTTCGATCCCCGCTGTGCCCCCGACGTTGTGCCCTTGGGAAAGGCACTTTACATGACCTTCCTCACTTCACCCAGGTACCTGACTTCGGTCGGGGAGTTAAAAGACTACCTTTACCTTCTGTCTGTACTGTGTATGTGGCATTGTTAATATATATAAGTTACAAAACTTGAGTGCAGTGCCACATTGTCCTCGTCTGTCAAAAAGCAAAATAGGAAAAAAAGGACACAGCATTGGCCGGGGCCTGTGAGAGATTCAAACCCCAAACCTCTCATTTAAAGAGGTGCCACCCTTAACCCAGGGCCAACCGATGTCGGAAAATAGACTGAGCAGTGTTTATTTATGTTGTGGTTCCGACACCCACCATTACCATTGTTGGACGCCGATACTCGCGGTTAGGTTTATGTTTGCAAACCAACCGCAAAGAAAACCGCATACTTAACACCGTGGGAGAGTCGGGCAGTACGAACAACGGCCATTTCCACTAGACGGCGATCGCGCTGCGCTCTCACTGCGACCTTAAAAGGATATGTATAACCTTCGCTTTCACACTATGTATATTATACGAAACGTTTAAGTGTGACTGAGAAGACAGCAAAGCACACAAAGTGTATAAAGATTCGTTTCTTTTGTATACAATTCGTTGAGCGATACGTCAAAATTTAGGTCGCAGAGAGCGCGCGGCGAGAGCGCCGTCCTATTGGAAAGGGATATAAATGAAGAAAGATCTGTATCTGTATTGTTCAACCGGTATAGCCACCCTTCGTAACATAAGGGCTTAAGGTGGTATCTCAATACACTTGGGGCACCGGTGCGGCACTGCGGGATTAATATTGGTTCACTACGGAACTGAGGTGTTACTTTCTCCGATTTTTAAAAATGTAGATATTGCATAATACGTAAAAGAATGAGTTAGAAGGCAACGAAATACACAAAACGTAAGAAAATTCGTTCTTTATCTCTTTATCTCTGAAATTTTTTTGAGCCCCGCAGTGCCGCATCGGTGCCACAAGTGCAGCGAGATACCCCTTTTACAAAGCACGCGACCGTTTGTAGCTAAATTATATTACACCACAAAGGCCGAAATACTGTCACACCTTTGAATTTTCAACATTTTAATACATACCACTTGAGCACTCATTATAGATGAGGAAGAAATGGCATACCAATCAAATCAATGTATTAACTTGAAAAGTTCATCTGTGTTGGTAGAAGTCATTCTTGAAATAGTTGAACTGTGGAACTGTGGAAATTACAGTTCAACTATTTCAAGAACAAATCAATGTATATTTACCACAAGGATATTTGATAGCTCGACAAAAGAATTTCTCATATAGCTGCGAAGTTTATCATTTATTTTTCGTTTTATTCGGCTGCATATCTCTTTTCCGTACCATCTAGCATCGAGATACAAATTTTACCCCAAAGACATACCAAGGTAAACTGGCTTCAATAAGTTTTTATGTACATGTATGTATTATGTACATGTATGTACTGGTAGTTTTAAAGAACGCTTGCAGATAGATGTGCAAAAGTTAGGTGTAACGAGTCGTTCGGTGTAATATAACCGGCTGCTGCCGCGCCGCGTGCCTGCAAAGCTGGTGTGTTACGCCGAACGGCGGTTATACCGGCTATATAGATACAGATAATGTGTTTCGGTATAGCTAGAATACGGCATGTCAAATTTTCATCGGCTATATTCATCAATGAAAATTACTTGAGCAAGAATTTTGTCATTAAAAGAAATGTAAAAGGATTCCTTCTAAGAAAAATAGAAGACTTACCTTCGCAGGACAGTAAAGTAGCTGCCACCAGTAGAAGTAAGAAAGATGTCTTCATGATTGTGAGTTTCCTTGATCACTTCTTAAGAAAAGCGCTGTGCGGAGGCGAACTGCTTGGAAGGCATCCAAAATCTTCTGAAGCGTCCTTGGTTGGTTTCTCGTGTCTAAAAATAACTTGTTACCTACTGAGCATGCGCTGACATAGATATCTAGCGGTGGATATTGTTCTTACACTCAATGGCAGGATTACTTGAAGAAAGACTTCAGAAAACACGCAAGTGTTCAGGTGAGTCTTGTATGGCACACAGGTGACCCAGGTCAGCACGGGAATGTCGTTAAGAAAATAGACCTGTCTTTGTGGGCTAGACCGCTAAAATAAACAGTCTGGACCGTACTCACAACACATCTTAGACATCTGATCTATGTACCATCTCAGAACTATATTCTTTCCTTACGAAGTCGTATTGCCATAACTGTAAAATTCCCACCACTCTCCGAATTGATGAATCCTTCGTAAAATCAAGTCACAAACATTTACCAGGACGCTATGTATGTGACGTGACTATGCACATATTGTCAATGACATGTTGAATCCTGTTTATAAACAAGGCAGGTTGGTGGAAGCTTTGTATAGACAAGAACTACTCTTGTTATTTAACTTGGAGTACAGCTTTTGTTGGCAAATCGTGGTATGTCGAAAATACAGGATGATTTTCAATTGAGGTCTTCCACAAAACTTTACACAAAAAATGTTAACGGTCCCATAAAAATCAAAATAATGATCCATACATTTTATTCTTTAATGCTAGCTATACGAACCTCGTACATAAATCGTTCATTTCTTATCGAAGTTAGTGGGGCAGAAGATCCACGCAAGTCTCGGCCTAGTTCTCGTGACTCTCGCGAGGACTGGGTCACTCCGTGAACAAGATGGACTGATACTAGTCTGATAGCCATCGAAAATTTGGAGGTACGTGTGTTTACCTTTAAAAAGTAGTCACTGTTAGATCTATTAACTGTGTACATACGTGACTAATAAATCTCTTCTACGATATCGAAGTTTCTCTATAACTAGCCTATCATTCGACTTACTCTAAAGGATAATGTCAAGAAATAAAGACTGAAGGAGTACAAAGTCACTAACCAATTTATTAAAACCCAAACATGATTATAATAGCATGAAAGTTCATCTGTGTTGGTAGAGTACATTATGGAAATGCTAAACTTTCTTTCCAACACGTCACAGCTGGAGATAGGGTCATTCTGTGAACAAGGTCGACGGAGTTGACCGAAAATTTGGGTAAGTCCCATTAATTCGTGTTGGAAAGAAAGTTTAGCATTTCCATCATGATTATAATGATTGACTAATTATCACTCAAAACTTGATGACATGGTGTCAATCATGGGGACATATGGTTGACGCATTTGTCAGTCGTTTGTCGTAAAAGTATGTTTCTTAAGGTGCCCTCTCACTGCACTTGCGTCAAGGTTGCGTCACTGCGGGGTTCCTTCATTGCGTGCGCCATTGTTTTGTTCTTTTCTCCGATTTGTTTTATTATTTAGATATTGCGTACTACGTAAAAGGATGGCGTAGAAGACGACAAAATATACAAAACGTAAGAAAATTCGTTACTCATCTCCGAAATTCGTTGACGATCTTTCGAACCCCGCTGTGACGCAAGCGTGACGTAAGTGCAGTGAGAGGGCACATAACAGTAACATGGTGATAGGAAATTTAACTCTGATGCGTATACGTACAACATCACTCTTCTTCCGCACTGAGAGGTACAAAAACACGACACTTTTACAAACTACACGCTAATTGGATATAGTGGATATAACACTAGGCATATGGAAGCACCGCGGAAATCAGCACCAAATGTACGCCAAATAATACTGGATAATATGACTTTGACAACGATCAGACTGTCTTTCAGGCCCCCTCTCACTTGACGTGCGGCACGCTTGCGGCATTGCTGCGTTCGGAAGATGCTCAACGAATTTCAGAGATAAAGAACGAATTTTCTTACTTGTTGTGTATTTTGTGGTCTTCTATGTCACACTTTTACGTATTGCGCAATATCTGAATTATAACAAATCGGAGAAAATAACAAAACAGTACCGCAGTGAACGAACGCAGCAATGCCGCAAGCGTGCCGCACGTCAAGTGAGAGGGGGCCTGAAAGACAGTGACACTGTATTCTTTATTTTTTTTTAGCATATCTAATTACCTGGATGTCTGGCCTTATCAGAACCAATTGCTTATTGTTATAGTGTGATCGAAACTTTAAAGTTTATCATATGCATAGGGATATCTACATGTAAAGTTATGTAATGTGATAACTGACAAACAAAAGCTTTCGATATTCCATCGTTTTAAAGAACACTAGAGCACCATTGAACTGTTTATTTGCAAAATCATACCCGACGGCTTGTTGCATGTACAGTCAGAATTAAGTAATGACTAGTTTATAATTAAGTATAAGGTACGACGTTTACTATTGTTGGGTTTGATTTTTTCTTTCAAGACTGTCTCATGCCCTGAATAATGAATGTTTATTTGGTAAATCCTTAGTAAAGTTGTAGCAACTGTTTGAGATATTCTGTATGATTAGCACCTTTGTCGGCAAAACGTTTATAATATATAGATCATGATTCACCATGGCGACAAGCGGACCGATGACGTCATCTGAATGCCCGTCACGTGAATGACGTCACGGTTGAGTTTAGCCTTTCTTCCCATGACGCATCACGACTTGCTGCACCCTCATTGGTTGCTTAACGTGCATGGCGACGGGTTGCAACCTCACTGCAGCTGGTTGCTTCACCTGTACATTCAACGAAATGTGAGCACAAATTAGCAATGTGCACTACTGTACTTCAGGTCTCGTATGATGCTAAGTGTGTGTTAATTTTCATAAATGAAACTTTATTTATCATGTGTATGACAGCTGTGTGGCTGTTTTGTACAGGTTGTATACTTAGGGCCACGAGCCACCAATCCATAGTAACAGGTGACCACGGTGATTCGGCGCTACCAACATTACTGTGAAAATTCTGTTTGAAAAAAAAATGTGAATAATTGAGTCGGTGGCAACAAACACGGTGTAAAAAAGTAATGCCATCTTAGGGCGGGTACCATCTTAGGGCACCTCCCGTTAAGATATTCTCTGGTCGATGCGACTTCAGTCTCACCTGCACTGGTTGCATGACCACCTGCTGCACCGGTTTCTGCACCACCTGCATCACCTGCTGCACTGGTTTCTGCACCACCTGCATCACCTGCTGCACCGGTTTCTGCACCACCTGCATCACCTGCTGCACCGGTTTCTGAACCACCTGCATCACCTGCACGTAGCGGATGGGCTGACAGTCGTACGGGGTGCCCCGGGTGGCCATGCCGGTGTAGCCGGGCTTGCACTGGTCACAGCGTGCGCCGGCCGTGTTGTGCTGGCAGTCCTGGAAAAAAACACGACCCACAAGAAGGTTATGTCTTCACATTTATCGTAGGAAAGCTATCGTTGTACGAAGTACATTTGTTTTTAAAGAACTGTCCATGTGCGTGCGATTGAAGCATATTACATCTCAATATGGAGCTTGACACTGATGATAATTTTATAACAGGCAAATTCTCCAAAAAGCAATGTAATAGCGACAGGCTGCACTAAATGCAAAGAAGACTCATGGTGTAACAATGTGAAGGATTGTAAAGAATGAATATACTTACAGCGCAAACGCCCTGGGCAGCGCACTTGTTGGAGTGGCCATAGCAGAAACAGGTTATCACAACTGTAAACGATTATGAAAAAATGCTGTTACCTGTTGTAACTTGTACAATAGATGTTATCACTTGTATGGTAGACGTCAAAATGTGAACATGTGCAACAGACGGTTCCAAGGAAAGAAGAAACGGATAAAATAGTTTACTGCTGTTTGATGTTACTGATCGTAAGTCACAGAACACAGACTGTATGGTCATCAGGTATTTGTGAAAACTACGAACAGTAGTAAACTATTCGGTACACCGCCCAGATGCCTTCAAAACCATTGTTCACTGTCATCTCCTAGCATAGTTATCTATACTTCTATTGATTTAGTTCAGTGCTTGGAAATAGTTTCCTGTCCTTCAACGGGGCAAACTGAAACTTGTTAAAAATGCACATATCTACAAGCTCATCAGTATCTTACTTTGCTGAGGCTTCTGTACCACCATCTGAGGCTGTACGAACATCACGGGTTGTTTAGGAGGTTCCTCAAACGGAGCAGGCTCTGCAGGCGCCTCCTGCTTGGTTGGCTCCTGAACCGTGACGTATTGCTGGGCAACCTTGACGGGCTGGGCAACCATGACCGGCTGTGCAACCTTAACAGGCTGGACAACCATCCGTGGTGCTGGTCTTCCCTTCGCAATTTCTTGTGCCCAGACTGCAATTGGTGATAATAGCAAGTACATGCATGAATCTTTATCTACGAGCCTAGGGTACGTAATCGCAATGATTATTGAATGAATAAATGAGGGAGTGAGGGATTGATTGAATGAATGAATGAATGAATCAAAGAGTGGATGTGCCTCAGCCTCCCAGAACTGCTAAAGGCGGACTGTAACATGCAGTGTGGCACTGCGGGGTTCGTTCACTGCGGCACTGTTTTGTTATTCTCGCGATTTTTAATAATTTAGATATAGCGTAATGATGAAGAAGTAATGGAAGAAAATTTGCTCTTTATCTCTGAAATTCGTTGAGTCATCTACGAACCCCGCAGTGACGCACCGCTGCCGCAAGTCCAGTGAAAAGTCAACCTTTACAGCTGTAGTGCAAAGACTACCCTGAATGTAGAGCTCGCTCTTCCTCTACCTTGCCCCCCCCCCCCAACCAAAAACGGGTCGGGGGCCTGGGTAGGTATGGGCAATAGCTGAATTATCAGTGTTATATGTGACAATGAAAACGTTGTACTAAATTAAACTAGAGCCCATGCATACTGCAGCCATTTAACCCTTTTCCTCCTCAGGCTTAGGTCACATTTCCAAAGCGGGGCCCGGCCAGGCAGCTTTCGGGAGCGAAAAGAATGATATAAAACATCAAAATACACAGAATGTCAAAATTAGATTCATGGGCATGATTTGTGCATATTTCTAGGTATACATTTTAATTTTTCGTTTCTTAAAACATTCCGGCCGGGCCCCGCTTTGGAAATGTGACCTTAGCCTAAGATAACACCTTTCCACTAGATCTTTATTTCTATGAGGCATTGTAGCAAGACGAATGCTATATCAAGAGCTCGGGCAGCTGTCTACCATCTTCCGTTTCACAAACTTCATCCTCTACTAAGCTTTAGTCATGTGAAGAAATGTCCGCTAGGAAATGACCCCTTTTGGTACTCCCCGAAATCAAGGAGCTGTACGCAGCTGTCGTTTGTTTTAAGCCATTTAATTCTGCTAAGTGATTTTCTCCAGGTCCTATGTGGTAGAGACTGTCGATCTCGCATAGGACTGTTTAGCCACAGTCGACGCTGTAGGGCTGATATCAATTAGGATTTTACCATGGTCAATTTTGACCGAAGGAAGCCATATATCTGAAGTGATTTTTTTAGGCACATACACTGATCTCATCAGCATAAATTATAAAAGTGGGGCTATTTTGTAGGTACGTGTACAGTAGGATTCCTAATCCCCATTCAATCCCTTCATATTTCTCATTCAAAACAATTTTCTGTCGTATTAAAACTTTTTCTTCTGTAAATTTCTTATTACAGAATGGGCTACCTAAACTACCAAAAGTATTATTCTTAGTTCTATCTCAACAGGGATACGAATAATTTCTCAATCCCCCTTTAGTAAGTTTGTTTTCAGAGTGTTTACCTTATGTCGGTCTTGCAGTTTAGAATTTCATTCCAACAATGAACTCCCTATTTGTTTTATCAAAGAACCTTCGTGATCAAAGAACAGTTAGAAGCATTTATCCGACCTCGGCACTGCTTTTGCAGCAAATCTGACTATATAGAAACACTTTGAATGGTTGCTTTGTTCGTACTTGCGTTGATTCATCTAAGCGATTTTCAACAATGAATTCATTGTACGTCATTCCAAAATAACTTAACGGCAAAACCACCTGCAAGTAGTAATCCTTTAGGCATTGATTAGTCCACTGCTTTAGTAACGATTATGATTAAATAGTCATAATGCTTATATGGATTGATTTTAGTTTGATTCATCTAAACGGTTTTAACAATGAAAAGTTAAAAAAAGTTAAACCCTTCCGGCGCCTGATGGCGCATAGGGCGGCGCCCATCTCTATTTCTTTAGCCCTGGGCCACACAACGCGATCACTACAGCAGGGGGCTAGTCCACTGGTAGTGATGTGTGTTCAACTTCCATACTCTTTCCCGAGTGCTGAGTGCTAAGCAGAGAAATCAGCATGTACCATTTTTTAAGTCTTTGGTATGACTCGGCCGGGGATCCAACTCACGACCTACCGAATGCAAGGCGAACACTCTACACACTAGGCCATTGCACCGGTATTAACAATTCGAAGTCTTTGTCAATTCGGAGTACCTTGAAACGCTAGCATCTTTTATCTTCTTTATAGCACTTTGCTGTTATACATGTAACATATCTGACAACGCATGCATACTTTGAATGGTTATTGAAATAATTAAATCATACCTAGAAATCTACAAAATGTTTCCAACATTTTCACATCATAACGATCAACAAAAACAATCTTCTTACTGAAGTCGTTCAACCCGTTTATCTATTAAAATATTGGACAATTCATCTCATTGTAATGGACATTGATTTAGAACAGATATAATTTCCCTGTCAACGTATTCATGTATTTAATTTTCATACAGCTGAATACCACTGTATGCTGTATAACACTGTCTAACTTTGCAATAAAGTTATGATGTTTTGCTCCATTTATTTTCCGTACTTACATGGTTCACAGTTGGCTTCATCAGAGTGGTCCGGACAGTCGAAGACTCCGTTACAGCGGTCCGTGTTCTTGATACAGCCGTAACCGTTGGTACAGGCCAGGTTAGACGGGTAGTGACACATCTCTACATACGGCAGCACCTGGCGGACGCCTTTGCCTAGATTTGTTTTAAAACAACGTTAACTTTATTCAGTATTTCAGTATAATACATAATAAAAACGTACATGTACATCATTGGATCACAATGGAAAAAGACATTTACATGAGGTATAACAAAACGGTGAAAGAGAGACGGGTAACAATCATTGAGCATTGGTCTGTAATCGAATTAACATGTGTATCTAAGAGATACCTATCATTGGCATATCGGCAATTTTAGCTTTGAAGTATTTTGGAGTTTGGTTTCAAATCTTTCAAAAAACACATATTTGTAAATTACATATTTGGCAATAAGGATACGATGTAAAAGCTTGTTGTCTCTATATGCACGGAACACAGAGGACAACTGAAGGCTTGGTAATACCCCCTTTCCACTAGGACGGCGCTCTCGTCGCTCTCTCTCTCTCTATACGACCTAAAATTTGAAGTATCCCTCAACGAATTGTATGGAAAAGAAACGAATTTTTTTTACACTTAATGTGTTTTGTTGGCTACTCAGTCGCTTGTACTTCACTTGTACGTTTTGTATGAAAGCGAAGGTTACACATGTGTGGTTTTTGTGTGAAAGCGAAGGTTACACAGTCATATCCTATTTAGGTCGCAGTGAGAGTGCAGCGTCTAGTGGAAAAGAGGCATTAACTTAAGCCTTGGTAAGCATATTGCATTGACGGAAAGTTTACAATCCATTCTGATTCATTTTGGTATTTTTTTTTTTAATTGAATTTTTCGTAATGTGAATGGGGTATAAAGGTGGTATCTCACTGCACTTGCGTCACGTTTGCGTCACTGCGGGGTTCTAGAGATACTCAGCGAATTTCAGAGATAAAGAACGAGTTTTCTTACTTTTCGTGTATTTTGTCGTCTTCTTTTACGCAATATCTGAATTATAACAAATCGGAGAAAATAACAAAACAGTGACCCAGTGAACGAACCCCACAGTGACGCAAGCTTGACGCCAGTGCAGTGAGATACCACCTTTAGAAGCTGCCCTCCTACACATAAAAGACAATGTCAACAATACAGGGTCTACTTTTTACAGCTAGGGTTTGTTAGAATGCTCCAATCTACATTGAATTGGCACATACCATTCTAGCAGTACCCGCACATATCTCACAATGTTAGGCCTCATTTGAATAACCAGACGATCCTTGAACTATGACAGATCGACCAAAATCGGATACATGTTACCCTTGATTCTATGGCTGGAAGATGGTCCACGACGTATATAGAAAGCTGGCTTGGAAGAAAACAGAAACAAAACATACAAAAAAGCTTAGTTCTTTGTCAGTACAAAGCATCCACGAATCGCCCTACTAACTCAGGTAACGCTTTAGTGCTTGGATAACCTTGAGGTAACAGATACACACAGGACTGTTTGTTAAACAGGGGCCATTCTTGGCCATTCACAACTCTGAGAGGCTTTGTGGTAAGAATTACAAGGCAGCTGCAGTTATCGGACTAGGTGCTTGGAAAAACAGACAGTACTTGCGATATCAGACAGAAGCATTTTTTGGCACTAGTTTAAGCAAACATGTGAATTATACTTTTGATTTGATAATTATACGTTTATATAGGCTAATTGTTGATTTTGATGACTAATGACGAAGAAAAGAATGCTTGTAGGCACAAAAGAAGAGGAGGCCATTGAGCGCTTAGTACTAGGCACAAGCTGTAGTGTGACCTTTGGTTATTTTTAGGGTTTTTCCTTAAAATGTCTGGTACAAATTGTTCGGATGGTAAATTTCTCTGATCGATAGATTTCTTTTATCTGTCCCGTCTTTTCATATTTGTGACTGAGATCACCTCTATGTATTTATTTTACTTCTAACATTATACGGATTTCAAAAAGATATGAAAAATCTAAATGCATAGGCTTATAAAAAAGTGTTCACCAAAATATGACCTACCTTCGCAGCCATCAAAGTTAACCGTTGCAGCCAATGCAACCAGGAGGATAAAGACCTTGCCATCCATGTTGAAGAAACTCAAGGTCTTTCCGACGATAGCCAGAGAATATGGGCCCTACTAAGACCGAGCTGCAACGGACAATGGTCCGTCTTCTAATACGACTTATCTGTGTGTGGTATCTCTGCACATGCGTACATTGAAAGGAATCCACAGGCGTCTTTGTTGCCATACAAAGATTTCTTAACCAAAAAAGACCAGAGTAAGAAGGTAAACGAAAAGGTGACGCGAGTCTGACACTAGGGTCGTCTGGGTCAGGCTGGCAAGCTACAAGCCAAAACAGATCAGGTTGCATCCTTTACAGTCTGAAGCCAATGTCTGCATTTAACTTTACTCGTAGCTAGCCACCTTCACAGGCCTCTCTGGCGGCATTGGCGTAAGTTTTTCGGGGGAGGTCGAAGCTGGAGGCCCGTTCAAGCTTCCCGGCATATATTCCTTTCCTGGTATTTTCCTTTCGCGGCATATTTTCCTTCCCGGCGTATTCTCAGTTAAAAATCGCGAATCGACCTCCCAAAAAAAAACTTACGCCAATGCCCCCAGAGAGGCCAGTGAATGAGGCTAACTCGTAGCGTGATTAACAGATTTAATCGCTAAATTGTTCTCCATTACATGGAAGAGGGGTCGATTGATAGATTTTCCTATAACATACTGTGGTGGACAACAGCTACGATAGAGATGGTAACAGAGATAGGATATAAAGCTCTGCATAGTTTTCCAGTTCATTAGTCCACAGCTGTCAAGTGCAGTTGAATTGTTCTTGCATTTCGAGAAGGTAGTGTCGGGCCCAAGTCTTAAAATATTGGAGGTCACTTTCTAATCACACTACCCGGAGGCTCTTCCATGTAGTAGCTGCTGCGTGAATGAATGTCCTGCCAGTTGAATGTGGTCTTGAGACAGAGCATGTTAAGGCGTAGCTTGGATGGATTGCACACAGGTGCACACCGGCAGGTTGACAATACGTAAGCATGGGAAATATTTCACAACAGTCTCACAGCACTCTCGCTGTTACAAAAACGGCTGCACTTTTCATGTCCAAATACGTTTAATACTTCAATAACACACAATCAAATCCAGTGGGGTAGAAATGTAATAGCAGAGTCCCCTTTTCTATAACATAGGTTGGCGCTTCACAAAGCACAAACATTACACTATCGCCGTAAGACATTGTCAGGTACAAATTGGTTCATAGATTTGTCTGATCGATAGATTTCTTTGATCTGTTCCATATTTTCATATTTGTGACTGAAATCACTTCTTTGCACATTCATTTTACTCCTAATGTTATACGGACTTCAAAAAGGTATGAGAAAAGATGAAAGGAGCATACAATTCACCACAAGATCACAACACCCAAGATCACTGTTTTAAAAACTGCTTATAGCTGCATGTTTCATGCACAGTTCAATGGCACACTATTTAATACATCTGTTGCGCCCCGAACCGTGCCTGCCCCATTCCGTGCCCATTCAGGCACGGAACGGGGCACTGCCCGACTGCCCCGGTCTGTGCAAGCGCTGTCAATCACTATGACTGACGGGGTAGTGATAACTAATTTTCCCGCCCCTGGTTCCAATAAAGGTTGGTCCTGGCCCTTTTGATTCGCACTATATGATTTTCATCCATAATAAGGCTTGATCTTGTCCTTTTTGATTCCCACTATATGATTTTCATCCATAAAACTGTGCATCGAAGACACAGAATTTAGCACGTCTATGTGAGTGCATCCCATTCATATTACATTTAAACATACCACATATAAACATGACAACGTCCAGCTGCACCTTGATCAAGTCTCCAAGCCTTAATGATTCAGTTCGTTGTGTCAGACCTCAGTGCACAATTATCTGAGGCACAGTTTGTGCCCCGAACCTTGCTTTGCCCAAAACCGTGCCTTGTGGTTAAATCTACAGCCTTGGATATATATATATATATATAATACATATCATTGTTGTCGAAATTAGTGCTATGACATCCGTCTGTCTTTGCCACATCAACTCTAAGTCCGTAACTGCTCCAAGACGAGCGTGAATTACGTTGATTCTTCCTCATCACAGCACCCCGAAAAACAAAGATGGCGGGGCTGCAGGGAAAAAAGCACGTTGGACAGACTCCTCCCCTTAAAACACTAAGCTCCGCCCCAAAGCACAGTATGGGACAAGGTCCCCTGCGTGCCCAGAACTGTGCGCGATTGGGCACAGTTCGGGGCAGTCCCCGCGTGTCCCAAACCGTGCTTTTGCCCCAGGCACGGTTTGGGGCACGCGGGGACTGCCCCAAACCGTGCCTAGGCACGGTTTGTGGCAAGGCACGGTTCGGGGCGCAACAACATCGACGTAACAGTACCTTTTCTAGGAACATAAATTTGAGCTCCACAGTGCAAAAACTTCACAGTATCGTCGTGAGACATTGCCAGGTACAAAATGAACAGAAAAGGAGCTTTTATTCTAATTGATTCTAATCCATCACAAGAATAAGAGTCAAAGAGAATAGTACAGAACGCTCGCACGTTATAGGGATTGAATGATTTGCATACAACACTTCATACGACAGCAAACAAACCAATGACGTCACGTCAACACGCCCCACAGACGGTTGCTATTGGTCAGCCTTTCTTGCCCCGACGCATCATGACTGGCATGGCGACCTGCTGCACCTGCACAGGTTGCTTGACTTGGTAAGCCATGGGCTGCAGTCGGACAGCCAGGGGTTGCATGACCTGTGCAACCAAATCACATCCAGATCATGAACATGAAGATATCAATATACCAGCTCAAAATACCGAACAAGAAACAACCATGCCTTCAAATACCCGAGTTACCAACCTAGGATTGATGTGTTCAAAGATTCGTGTAATTTGTTATAACCAAGTATAGAAACTTCACCAAATATAGGGGCATCTTCCTGGCTTTCTTAAAGTATGCTTGCAAATAGATATGCAAAATTTAGGGCTGACGATTCGTTCAGTGTAATATAACCAGCTACTGCCGCGCCGCGTGCCTGCGAAGCTGGTGTGCTACGCCGAAGGGCGATTATATCGGATATAGATACAGATATACGATACAGGATAGTAATATTAAACTCTTCTATATCAGAAAAACGAGAATGGTTGAGAAAAAGTTTCACCTGCACTGGTTGCATGGCCACCTGTTGAGCCGGTTTCCGCACCACCTGCATCACCTGCAGCACCGGTTTCTGCACCACCTGCACATACTGGATGGGCTGACAGTCGTACGGGGTGCCCCGGGTGGCCATGCCGGTGTAGCCGGGCTTGCACTGGTCACAGCGTGCGCCGGCCGTGTTGTGCTGGCATTCCTAGGAACAGGCACACAGGAAAATTTGAAATTTCTAGATTACCGAACGTATTGTTGAGTTAGAAAACAAATGGTCTAGTAAAATATTTTGGGATTCCATATTGAAAATTTCAAGCAAATCTCTGATGAAAGGAAACCATACTAGATCGGTGTGTAGACTTACATCACAAACACCTTGGGCAGCACACTTGATGGAATGGCCATAGCAGAAGCAAGCTGTTGTAAGTACATAATGATACATATCATGAAATAGATCACTCGTATTATTAAAGCTATACATCTAAAGTTTTGCAAACAATCTCTGAACGTTCCACGGTCTGTATGTAACCTTGCTGTGAATGCAGAACTGGGAAGAGACCTCCTCAAACTGGAAGCGTCTCTTAAGAACATGTATACTTACATCACAAACGCCTTGGGCAGCGCACTGGTTGGAATGGCCATAGCAGAAGCAAGCTGTTGTAAGTAAATAATGACACATATCATGAAATAGACCAATTGTACATTATTGAATATCTCTATGAGTATCATGAAAAATCCCACTCGAACGAAGAATTCACCAATTATTAATTTACTCACGAGATGTCTTGTACATTATTGAATATCTTTGTGACTATTATCAGAAGTCCCGCTCCAACGAACAACGAACCGATGCTACATTTCTTCATCAGTGATCGTTCATCATCTATGTGCATTATGTTAGATGTAACATGTACATGTAATCAACGCAATGTACATTGTCACTTCCTTAAAAATTGTGCTAATTTGTGTCCTTCTAGTAATTTTCGATTTCTCTATCCATTTATTATTCAGTGCAATGTGTTTTCAATCTATTGGTTCCGTCATGCATTATCCATACTTATTTCTTTTGTATAATTTGTATACTTCCTTGTTTACTTCTGGCAACGTTATCTTTCAATTTATACTCATATCCAATTATTATTTCCTAAGTTACGTTTGATAATTTTGTGTAATGTGTTTTTCATTCATTATTTCCGTTAATTATCCATACTTATTTAAGTTAGGTTGAATTGAAATGAGATAGTATAGGAAGACCTTCTTATAAGCTCTATGCTTTTGGCCTACCTTGCACTATTCATGTATTATAATAATTCACTCATATGTACTTTTTGTTGTTGTTTTTAAAGTGCGAAACAAATAAATAAACAACGTCCGTTCGTACTTACACAGTCTGCAGTTAGCCTCGTCCGAGCGGTCCCAGCAGTCGATGACCCCGTTACAGCGGTCCGTGGCGTCCACACAGCCGAGCATGTCGGTGCAGTTCAGTTTGGTTGGGCCGTGGCACATGTAACCACCTGAATAGGGGTGGGTATCGGTATAGAAAATTTAGGTCCAGGCCCGGTTCAGGTCCAGAGGATCAGGTCCAGGTCCGGACCTGAACCTGGACCTGATTCAGTATGTGAGAACTTGTGAATGGACGATACTCGAAACAATGGTCCATTTTGCTACACAGAAATCTGTTTTGTGGAGTACTCGACTCCCACTGGCGTTTAAAATCCTACAAGGCTAACCGCCATTGTACAATTGACTGTAAAACTTGGTAGAAATGACTTTAGACTCTACTCTATTTAACTCTTGTTATTTTCCTCGACCGGTAAGCCCAAGAATCTGTGAATGTCTGATCATATAACCTATTCATTTTCCACTAGGTCCAACATCCAACTAGGTTTTGTACCGGTACACTGTACCGGTACCCACCCCTACACCTGAAAGTTACAGTTAGAGGCAATTCTGCCCATCAGTTAGTAGTTGTTTGTCATCTACAATGCTTTTGTGGCAAACTTTTATAACATCTGAATCGTCTGAAACTTTCTTTAGCCTCTAGTTGAGGAAGGTTGTATGTCCTACGTAATCACTAGAGTTTGTCATACTAAAACAGATTTAAAGTACGCAGCAACAAGGGGACCAAGCTTCGCATCCATTTAAACCGGTGACTGCAACAGACACGACGAGGGCGAGTTACTGCAGTTAGAATAGTTAAAATACACTCCCGTTTGATATTTCTTCACTCCCATTGCACCTCGAAAGTTTTTGGCATGTCAAAAACTTTCGGGCTAGCCAAAAGAACGGGCACATATATCTGAAATGCAGTGAGAATTTCTGGAATGCACTTAGAATGCCCAGGAATTTAAAAAAAAAAAACAATCTGACGGTATTCTGGCTCATTCGTGCCCTCTTGTGAAGGGGCCTTTAACAGGTTTAAGACCATCGTTTAAGTGCTTACAAGCAAATATACTTACCGTCGCATCCAACAAACCTTGAAGTTGTAACGAACGCAACAAGGAGGACGAACAATTTGCCTTCCATGCTGGAGCTCAAAGCCTTTCGATATGCAAAGACAGAGTAAAAGGCGCACTATTTTAGTTACCTCCCCCGCTGTGATATAAGAGACTTTAGTACGCTTTATACGTGTTTGTATTTGTGTATGTGTGTATTTACGCATGTGTATATGATATTGGGATATGTGAATCTCTTTGTTGTCACACAAAGATGACTTCATCAACAAACAGAATAGTAGAAGCTCATTCCCTCATTGACTTCAAAAACCTATTCAGGTAGCTCTAATGTATAGGCATCTCAAATTCAAGTTCAAGGTAACTATAGGAGTTTCAAGTTGAACTTG
>NC_049981.1:5247991-5287297 GCF_000003815.2 Branchiostoma floridae
CGCTTCTACTATTCTGTTTGTTGATGAAGTCATCTTTGTGTGGTAACAAAAAGATAAGCACTTCCCAATATTATATACGTATGCATGCGTATATACACACATGCACAATGGAATCTCAAGGCAAAAAATAGTTTGGAATATGTATGTGCGTAAGTTGAAAAATAAGAAATAGTCGAAGCCCCTGGTCGAAATGATGGCGTGGTTTAGCAATTGATTCCGTAAGGTCTGTGTAGCTAGTCGCGAAAAAAAGACTGCGTTAAACGTTACAGCCGTATTTATGCCATTAGATCATATTTTTGAAAAAAAAGTCTTGAATTGTAATTGACAGTTGAATTTTGAATAATCTATCGAATTTTGTCATTATGTTTACCTTCACGCAAGGTAAACATATTGTTTTGCTCTGTTTTCTTCTTCTTCTCTAAACGAATAAGGTCAACGACCTGGACCAGCTGTCACCATGGTTACCGGTAAAGTAGCAGGCACCCTTTGGTGTTCGGTTACATAATGTAGCAAATGTCTTAGCACAGAGCTGGAGGGGCTCATATAAGATAAAATAATAAAAATGTGTTGGAGTAAATATGAACATAACAGTAGTCAGTGTTGGACTACAAGTTATGTGAAGGTAAGCATTATATATTTACTTTCTAGTAATATTTTTGGTTTCTATGATTTTCATGATTGATAATATGTTCTGATTTGTATGTTCCTAATCCCAGACTATTTTGTGAGTTAACCATATCTATGTGTACTGTCTGTAAACCTTATACAGGTAAAAGACTGCTACGGGATTGTCAATCAACGCCTAACACTAGTGTGATGTTGTAACAATTGGACCAAAGCCACACGTTTTAATTTCACAAACGTTTATTACTTCAACACCACACAACTAATTCCTGTCTAAATCTACTGTGAATCTTTCTATCGCAGACTAATACGTATTTGAGACCTTCACACGCTGAATTATACCGATAACACATTGTTAGAAATTGTCCGAAAACTCAAATTACTAAAGCTACAAATCACTTCAATATGGCGTTGAGCTAGAAAATGGCGGCGAAGTTAGCCCTTCTTCCCATGACGCACTGCGACTGGCACGGCGATCTGCTGAATCCGCACTGGTTGCTTGACAGCCACAGGTTGCAGTCGGACAGCCACGGGTTGCTTGACCTGTGCAACCAAAGCAAATGTCAATGATTAATGGTTCATTCAGTATCAAGTATCTACAACAGCCTCTCAGGCAACCACTTGTTGCATATTCTTGAAGATGTTAAATTTGAAAGTTTCTAGTTCTATAAGTGGGCTTATCAACAACATTGCTATTGCTCGTTGTACACTTTTGCTTAAAATCATCATTCGAGTATATATGGCCTCCTTCGGTCAATATTGAGCATGGTAAAATCCTAACTGACATCAGCCCTACAGCGTCGACTGTGGCTAAACGAGAATGACAGCTAGCCCTGTACGAAAATCGTCACTAATTATATTATGTATACCATGCATATTCATTCTGCCGTACCATAATCAAAATTCGTTTGGCAAGTAATAAAATGTTGAATTTGTTCCTTATAATGTCAAACAGAAAGATCAGCATCAAAATCAATGTCAGAACATCCTCCTACGCACGGTCCCCAACGGCTAGCTGACTCAGCCTATGGGGCCCTGCTATCTCATGGCATACCAGCGGTTACTATGGTTGTCGCCACAAATCAGCTGTCAGCCAATCAGGGAATAGACATTTCTTGGGCTTTCTGTTTACGAAAGCCATCTCGCAAAGGCCGCTGGGAAGCTATCAGCCAATCATGTTACGTCTTACATAGCACCATCCTCCAACGCCCGATCCCCAACGGCTGACTGCCCATATAAGGGTAAGCTCATTAATACTTATAAGCAGAGCGGCTAGGAACTAGTCTAAGTGCGTCAGATAGCAGAGGTGACCCAATGAGTTTGGACACAACTGTGGGTCCCTCTGCGCAGGAGAATGTGTCAGAATGTTTTTATATTAATGCATATTATTCCAAACGAAACCAGAAGCCGCAGAGAAACGTCTGTTTTGCCTCACCTGCACTGGTTGCATGACCACCTGCTGCACCGGTTTCTGCACCACCTGCATCACCTGCACGTAACGGATGGGCTGGCAGTCGAACGGGGTGCCCCGGGTGGCCATGCCGGTGTAGCCGGGCTTGCACTGGTCACAGCGGGCTCCGGCCGTGTTGTGCTGGCAGTCCTGAAAAATAATAGCGCACAAGTTAGAACAGAGGTCAACAGCTACAGGTCAGTCCTAGTCTTTGCTTTCACAGGGAGTCAATGTGTATAAAAGGCCTTTCATTAGTGATCCCATGCTAGGTATAGAACAATACTAGATCACAAAATGTATTATTTGTTATACTTACAGCGCAAACGCCCTGGGCAGCGCACTTGTTGGAGTGGCCATAGCAGAAGCAGGTGATCACAACTGGAAAAGAATGAAGATAGGTTTGCTTCCTCTGATACTGATAAGTAGTTCTGAGCCTTGTGAGAATTAGGCCACTCAGCTGCGGTAGATTACACCCAATTCACGCTCCAGACTGTTCCATACAATAATCTATTGTACTGTGTAATCGGACAAGTAGTAGAAATTATTTCATACATTTATGAAAGACATCCGGATTAATTACGAGCCAATCTCTACAACTACATGAAAACGGACATTTACTTCCGGACGTTCCGAGTGACATCCGTCACTCTTGTTTAGTGTCACTTGAATGAACTGGCAGAACAAGTCAACGCTTTGACATGTTCAAGCGTTTTTCCAATAAGATGTACTTGTAATATCGACTTGTTATATCAATTCATTCTATTGACGCTGAAGAAGAGTGATGGATGTTACTCGAAGCGAAGTTTTATCCAGTTTTAGGGATTGAAGTTGTCTTAAAGCATCTTTTGCAACGGTGAGTCATTCACAAATAGAGAGGCCATTTAAATCAGAGCCCACCAACCTTCCCTCAACCGAGATGGGGGCCGATACCAACTACCAAGCTCCTTTGACCCTTTGCTAACGTCACTTTTCCGGTCCGGATGTGTGATATAGGCTTTGGGTCATTTCGACTTGATAACAATCAGAGGACTGATCGAAAGCCTGTTGGTAATCGCTTTATTCTGTGTACGAATATATTAGGTCTTATAATTGTAGCATAATCTTACTTTGCTGCGGCTTCTGCACGACGACATAACGCTGAGGCTTGTGCACGACCATCTGCGGCTGGAGCACCATCATGGGCGGCTGGGGAGCTGCTTCCACCGGCGCAGGCTCCGGCTCCTCCTCCTCCTCTTCCTCGGCCTCTTCTTCAGCTGGTACCTCCTCAGCTGCATCTTCTTCTTCTTCTTCTGCGGCATCCTCCTCTTCAGGAGCTTCTTCCTCAGCAGCCTCCTCCTCTTCTTCTTCGGCTATCTCTGGCTGCTGCTGAACGGGCACCATCTGCTTGCCGTTGCCGTAGGTCATGAACACCTGAGGGGCCTGTTGGCCGGGAAGGGCCACGACCTGCTTGACATGCTGTACCTGCTGTTGGACGACCTTGACCGGTTGAACGACCACCCGCTGGGCTTGTTGCTTCTTCTGGGCATAAGCCTGGGCTGCCCAGACTGAAAACGTGAAAGTGTAATTTAGAATCCGTAAATAGCTTCATCAGGTTGGCAAATATTCATATAATATGTCATCGACAGAGAGGAAAACAGAAGAACACGCTGGATTAAGAAGGCAGTTTTGATAAGAAAACTAGCTCCAGTCATGAACAGAGACGAGGGGCGTGTGTGTGTGTGTGGGGGGGGGGGGGGTACAAGCTGAGCCACGTTTGGGACGGCATTCTTGCTGCTGAAGCGCCACCTACATCGGCTATAAGTAGCAGCAAGAAGTAGTTACCAGTCATTCTACCCTGATGGTGTCTGATAGACATCGAAACGTTGGAAGTAGGTACTCCCTGGTTGTGCGTAAAGAACTTAACTATATGTATAATGTATAATGTTACTGTGTACATTGTAATATGTAACGTTAATACCAACACAGTTTGAACAACTGTTCTAAGAATCAATTGCTATCATTGCGTTTGTCTGTCTTCCTATTCTACTTGCTAGATGTGCTTCTCAGAAAATAGAATGTACTGATTTTCCATTCGCAAGGCAATTCATCAATAGCATAACACCGTACACATCTACAAAGCTCAACTACGTACTCAACAACAAACTTCCACGCTACATGCTTGTCTACTGCCGAGACCAAAGCACATGAACAACCAGGCAAAGCACAAGCAATGAACTTGCTGTCCCAAAATCCCAGCGAGAAACCTTCAGAAGAGCCATCGCCTACCGTGGACCCACCATCTGGAACAGTCTACCACCAGACATACACACAGCCAAAACTCTGGCTTCCTTCAATAGACTCTTAGAGTAACGGAAATGGCCAAAATGAACGAACTATAGTCATGTAGCAGCTCTTACTATTATGTATTTTGCACTTTGTATGTAAAATTGTGTATATAAGACTCATTAGGACTTTAAATGATGTAATCTGTATATACTTTGTCTGACCCTTGCCTCTTTCCTCAATGAAAAGCGGCCTGCAGGCCGATTTGATCTTTCTTGAATAAAACATAAACAATAAAGCTTATATTTCTTATTCTAGATGTATCCTCTCTTTTTTATGTGTGCCTACCTGGCTGTAACGTGAATACAATACATGAATCCAGTCAAATAGCGGCAATGTAAAAACAGTAACAATTAGTCCTATTGTTTCTTGTACCACCTAAAAGGTTCAGTTTGACCGACACACCCCACAACAAAGCATGGCCATTACATCGCCTGCTTACAATGATTCATTGTCCTCGTAGAATGTAAAGAATGTCTCAGTTGCCCTTGAGCTCTTAACTAAGGAAGCATCCAGATACCTATTAACCAAGAACAGACTAGCCACTATTTAAAACCAGCTGTGTATTTTCTACTTTCACATCGGTACTAATTGCTTCCTTTTTCGAGTAAGGCTCTGTTAGCTACCATTTGGACTCTAACTAACAGATGGATGTTTTAAGTCTCTAAGGTCTGCTCATTATAAAGGGGTTATTAGTGTGATACTATTTACCTCATTCTGTGGAAAGATTTGTTCAAAATGTTGAATGAAGGATGTTCATCCGTGAAATTGCTAAACATAATTATCCTGCCTCTTTTTTCCCTCTTGCTCTATTGTCCCGACATCGCTAACCCTAACCTTCACTTCAAATATTTTGCCCTTTCCTTTTGACTGTACCTGTAACAGTATCATTAAAGTCGGTGTAACCGCCCTTCAGTGTAGTATACCAGTTTCTGTATTTGCATTTGTATTAGTCTCCAAGCAGACCCTACGGTGCCATAAGATAGTATGGCCAAGGAGTATAGCCGAGGGAGTCAAACGGGCACAGGAGCCGGCTATACTCCTTGGCCAGCTTTGATACTATCTTATGGCACCGTAGGGTCTGGTTGGAGACTACATTTTTATAGCCTTTCGGTGTAATACACTAGCTTCTATATCTATAAAACCGGTATAACCGCCCTTCCATTCCCTTTGTAGAGCAAGAACTGTGCAGGTACACTGCGTAGCGACATCTGGTTGTATTACACTGTGCCGACTCTCTACAAGTAACGTTAAGTATATTTTACAGCAAAACAGCTGTGTGCATCGGTTTATTTACCTTTCTAATCAGCATAGTCAGGGGCAACAAACACGGCGTACTTATGCATAATAAGATCAGCAAAAAATTAACGCCATCTTAGGGCGGGTACCATCTTAGGGCACCTCTCGTTATATAATACTTAGAATAGTCTGGATTTCTGTCTGTACTTACACTGTCCACAGTTCTGCTCATCCGATTGGTCGGCGCAATCGTAGATGCCGTTGCAGCGGGCAGAGTTGGCCACACAGCCGTACCCATTGGAGCAGGCGATGTTTGGATACTGGCACACCTGCACAACAGCGACCGCCTGCACCTGATGGCCCTTACTGGTTGGCTTGCCTTGCGGTAACAGATACACACAGAACTGTTGGTTAAACAGTGGCTCCTTCTTTGCCATTTACAAGGATAAGAGGCTTTGTGGTAAGGATTACGGTCTTTTAGACTGGGCACTTGGGATACACAGACGGTGGAAACGCGATATCCAGACAGATGGTGATTTTTCGTTGGCCTTTTTCTTTTAGGCTTCTTCGCTGAAAAGCGCTGTAGATTGTGGCCGAATTGGTATTGGTTGTCAGAGATGTTAGCCTATTTAGAAGTTATCATTTCTTTGTATTCCATAGCCGGCTAGCTTCTATTGCAAACTACTAGTAATCATTCGACTGAATTGGCCATTTTTAGCAAGTAATGGCTTCTGGTAGAGACAACGTTTGTGCACAAAAACTCTCAATGTTAGGCCACTGAGTTGATGACATTGCATTCATTTCAAACTTTGACTTTAATGAACGGCTATCGCAGAAGAGCCCAATAACGTTTCCAAGGAAAATGAGGGGGACCAACAGACGTATTCAGAGTTGGTAAGCCTTTCTCTTGCGTTTAAAAAGTTCTCTGCGTTATGCTAGGGTCACAAAAACTAAACACTACAATTATACTCATCACTATTTTTACGTTCCGTCTTCTTTTTTTAAATCTTTTATATGTTACTTCTTGTTCACGAAAGCTACCTGATCGGGCCCACTTTTGAAATGTGACAGTAGCATGACGCATCGCTATGATGGTCATTCTAAAATAGTTATGTCAATTATACCTCCTTTCCACTAGGACGGCGCTCTCGCGGTGCTCTCTCTCACGGCGCTCTCTCTAAAATTTGACATATCCCTCAACGAATTGTACAGCTAAAGAAACGAATCTCTTTACACTTTCTGTGTTTTGTTGTCTTCTCAGTCACACTTTTACGTTTTGTATGATATACCCAGTGTGAAATCAAAGGTTACACATATCCTATTTAGGTCGCAGTGAGAGCGTAGCGCAATCGCCATCTAGTGGAAAGAGGACTTTAGAAAGCCCAATAAGAATGGACCCTACCTTCGCATCCATCAAAGCTCACTGTTGCAGCCAATGCAACAACAAGGAGTAAGACTTTGCCATCCATGTTGTAGAAGCTCAAAGTCCTTCCGATGACCAGACACAACGTCGAAGGAGACCAGCCGACTTGAAGCCCACAGCGACGGGTAAAACACGATCTTAGGTTCTTCACCGGCACTTTATATCGTCTGTGTGTGGCATTTTTGCGCATGCGTACATGCGATGGAATCCGCTAAGCTCTTTGTTGCCTCACAAAGACAACTTTAGGCAGAGAAAGACCAGTGGAAGGGTGTAAACGAAAAGGTGACGCGTGTCTGACACAAGGTCATCAAGGTCACGTCGGCTAGCCACAAGACAAAACAGATCTACTTCGAATCGCAGACGTGTAAACTTTACGGTCTGAAGACTTTGCGTCCGTCTGCATTTGAACCGACTGTGCTAACATAATTCGTCACAAGAATATTCTCACGAGCAACCAATATCACATGAGTTGGGATTGCAATGATTTATTAACAAAGTGTTTTAAGTTATTCTTGCATCACCTGGTATTTCTTTGGGTTACCGCTCTCTTTGTGTTGTGTTTTCAATCAAACTAAACATTATACGGGCCGAAGACAGGTATGTGAGTGTTTAAAAGGGGGATATATCGCATAACACATTGAGGAAGGAACACACAGAGAAAGAGCAAAACCATCAACATTGCTTTAAGCAACGTTTATTAGTTCAATGGCACATGTTGAATTCTGTGTGAAGTAGACATACAAAATGCATTTTCTGTCGCTTTAAACATTCTAACTGCTGAACAAGTTGGTATCACATATTTTTTCAAAAGCGACTGTTTAAATAACAATGTTACAGTAACAGAAAATAATCGCACATTGTAGATTAGTGTTTGATAACAGTGACACAAATTGTGGTTGATTTCACCCTGTTGCCACGCTAGCCTGATATTAATAGCACCGAAGTTATGAGTGGTACACTCTGAATAATATTTGATTAGCACCTGTTTATGATGTAATATGTTACGAAAAAGCAACATCATTTTATTAACATTGGATGCATTGGATGCACCTCTATATTGATATACATTATGGAATGTTATGAAGAAAGTAACTTTTATTTCCAAGTTAGGAACTTCCTGATTTTTTTTGAACGCAAAAAAGGCACGGCTATGCGATATACACGTAAAACAAACAAACAAACAATGCGATCAAAGCCTTTCGGTCAGACTGTCACAGCATCGGATGTACATAGGAATGTACATTCTACTCGGGCTGCTTGAAAGCAGGTGCTGCGTAGGCTGCAGGTGCAACGTATGCAGCTGCCTGCTTGACGTGCACAGGTGCTGCGTAGGCTTCAGGTGCAGCCTGTTTCACGTGCATGGGAGCTGCCTGCACGTAGGCCGCGGCTTGCTTCACGTGCAGGGGCGCCTCAACAGCGGCAGCTTGCGGTTGGTAGTAGTACTGCACGGCAGGCTGGCAGTCGTAGGCGGTGCCTCGGGTGGCCATGCCGGTGTAGCCGGGCCGGCAGTACTGGCACATGTTGCCGATGGTGTTGTGCTGGCAGTTCTGTTTAACGAACACAAAAAATAATCATAACCATATGATATGCAATGGAAAATCCAATTGCTAACTGTATGGTATTCAAAGATGGCAAAAGTTACCCGCCTGGACACACCATATAATGAACAAAGGCCTTCGATCAGAAACAGCTACTATACATTTGTTAATTGCTCAGATATTGAATATTAGTCAGTTGTAAACGAAACGCTTTTCATTCAAACGAAAGGCTTTTCATAAGTAATATATTTTCCGTTGTTATAATATTAATACCGCTACTGTACATTATGAGCATTATGTTAGCATTATCGTTTTATTTATATCAGCTCTGTTATATACTCATAATGACCATTCCAGTACCCTTATGCATGTTATTGGCTGTATTTTTTTAGTCGTGCCGCTAACATAAGATTGATCACTGTGTATGTATTTCGTATTTTGTGTTTAATAAAAAAGACCTCCTGTCACAATTAAGAAAACTTATGCTAGCGTAGTGTGGCAAGATATTTCAGCTTGATTATTACTACATTCCAAAATATGCAATGAACAGTACTAGCAGCAATCTATTACATTTAAATAAACACAGTATCCTTCAGGAGTACGCTGCATAGTCTATTTATCACATTCGATTCCAATACAGACCGGAATTTTGTTTTTAATTCCATGGGCGGGGCTTCATAATTTCCAAATGGCGTACAACCCAAACCCCCCTCCTCAACGACTGAAGGTCAAGGGACTATGTAGGTAGGTAGGTAGGTCTCCAATTTTGCAGTGACTGATGTTTTTATAAAATCTTAATTGCTCCTGTAATTTTTGATATTGTTAAGACTTGATAAGGTATGATGCCACTGGTGTGGTTTTATTGGCTAAAGCCGTCTAAATATGGAATTC
Organism: Branchiostoma floridae; assembly: GCF_000003815.2. Classification (NCBI taxonomy): domain Eukaryota; kingdom Metazoa; phylum Chordata; class Leptocardii; order Amphioxiformes; family Branchiostomatidae; genus Branchiostoma; species Branchiostoma floridae. The sequence continues at coordinate 5,257,479 of NC_049981.1, forward strand.
CGAAAGTATAAAAAAATGATGTTTTATATTCTATATTCTATATAAGTATTTTATATCAAGTCAATCATTGGTACAGTCATATAACGCTGGTACGGATGGGTGGGTGGGGGTACTCACCGCGCACACTCCCTGGGCAGCGCACTGGTAGGAGTGCCCGTAGCAGTAGCAGGTCGGGGCTGGGGAAAGACAAACAAAACAATATAATGTCATGTATGTTATCCAATTTCTTTTGAGAATTAAGAAAACAAAAAGAAAGAAAGAAAAGGGAACAGCATACAAAAATGAAAAAGAAACTTGTAAGGTGTTGTATTAATCAGTAATATGCGTAACATGTTTGTTATGTCAATGAAGGTTAGACAGCCAGGTAATAAGATGCGCCAAATAGCACTTAAGGCCCCCTCTCACTAGACTCGCGTCACGCTTGTGTCGCTGCGGGGTTCACTCACTGTGTCACTGTTGTGTTATTTTCGCCGATTTTCTGTTGCGCTCACACTTACTTGCGTCCCTGTTGCGTTTCTAGACTAAATGAGCGTTGTCAATGTATGAATATCACTGTAAAATGATGAAAATGCCTCAAAATGAGATTTATAATGAAATAATTTCCCTTCATAATATGTTACTTATGTTATATGATAACCTTGAAAGACGTTTAGACCAGTAAAAGAAGTGACCCAAATGAACGAACCATATACCAGAATAGAGTCCATCGCTTATGTGTTTTGCAACAAGTATGTGTAATGGTGTGTGTTTATAGGTTTATTGAACAATTTTCAAATTTCACAAATAAAAAACCTTGATATTTCCTACGTTTTAATAGGAAATAGACAAAATATAACCTTGACACTGTTGAAGGCATGTTGGCGTCACTGTTGTGTCACTGTTGTGTTACTCTCGGGTCACTGTTATAACTGAATCAAAAACCGCTGTAAAATGATATCTAAAATGTATCCAAAATAGCTTTCAATAATAAAAGGATGTTTACTTTTGATACTTGGTGCCAAATAAACAAAATATAACCTTGATACTGTTGAAGACATGTTGGCGTCACTATTGTGTCACTGTTGTGTTACTCTTGGGTCACTGTTGTGTCACTCTTGGGTCACTGTTGGGGCATCTTGCCACTTGCGTTATTTTTCAACTTCCAAAAAAAACAAACGTCGCGCCTGCTTGTGTCACCTCTAGGTTCGCTCGCGTCACCTATAGGTGCCGCGGGGTCACGTCTGTGTTGTCGAACCCCGAAGCGACGCAAGCGTGACGCGAGTCTAGTGAGAGGGGGCCTTTACTCAAGCAACTGGATATTTTGGAAACGGTCAGACATTTCAGATATCATCAGTTATCTTTCGTCTGTGACACTGAAGATATCGTGTTGAAGAGCAGGCCGGTGTTATATCCTAACTATGATTAGTTATGTCCAAAAGTTGAGGACAATGTTTTAGTAGTTCGATGTCAAACGAGGATTAGACAAAGTCGATGCAAATGTGTTAATTAGCTCCTGTTGATTGAATTTTGTTACGTTTGTTTTAACTTCAACTGAGTGCATGAATTTTGCTTGTGGTTTTCACAATAATTTTGGCGATATGTTTCCCCTGGTGACATAGATAAACAAGCAAACAAACAAACAAGAAACAAAACTGAGAATTTCAAAGAGAAAAAGAAAAAAAAAAGAGAAGAAAGAAAATGAAAGAAACAAGGACAGGCAAACTGGTCAGTAGTAAGTCTAATTCGTGAATCAAAATCTATAACAGCGTGAGAAAATTACAGGAAATAATATCTTATTTTTGATTTTGTTTATCATATAGGTAAAAAGGATAGGATGTGCATATAAATACTATTTGCAAATACGTGCTGTCTACGTGCCAAAACACAATCTTTTGTGATCCGTAAGTGGTAAGTACCGCCTCCGTACGAACTCGTAGGGAATCCGACGAATTTTGGAGCACGTGGATACGCCGTAGAACTTTACGTGCAGGCAAAACTTTGTGTGCCGTGCGTTGATGTACTCCCTCTCTGCTCTTGCCAGTCGTTCCCCACGTTTTCAGAAATACGTGGCGGACGTGGCCTCCCAAAAATTAAACGTACGGCAAAATTGCATGTACGGTGGGTAGTGCCCTTAGCTGTACTGGTGTTACCGTTGTGAGCTCACCTGAGTAATACTGGACCTGCTTGGCGTGCTCGGCGTACGCCTGCGGCACGTACTGTACGTACTGCGCCGCCTGGGGCTGGTAATACGCCAGGCCGTAGGTCCCACGGGCTAGATAAATACAAAAAGGTGAAATGATTCCTGTTAAACCGTTATAGACATCAAGAGTTTTGTTTAGCTTATAGCTCTAAGCACTCAGAACGTCAATGTAACTATGTTTAATTACAGTTGGATGGAAATTATGACGACCCTAAAAATGAATGAATAAATAAATAAATATAAATGACATTCATGCAATGGCAAGGTTATGGTTATGTTTGTTAACTGACTGCAATGGGTGCGTAGCTACAATGCTAAAAATCTGACACTAGACGAACGGACCTAATATGTAGACGTATGCTGACGGATTACAATTTGCAACACCTGACGGATGCTGACGTATGTTGACAAATGCTGACGGATCCCAAAAACCATCACGGATCCCAAAAAATGACGGATCCCACTTACATCCGCAACGCATTCGTAGGTATCCGTAACTCACGGTGGATGCAAACACGGAACCCGTATACTTACGTGCTTCGTGACGGATGCTAACACTGCATCCGTATGGATACTTCCTAAATTACGGACCCTATACACATACGTAACGCATTCGTTGGTATCTATAAGTCACTAACGGATTTAAACATTGCATTCGTATGAATACTTTACTTTTAACGTAAACAAAAGCATACGCGGTCAGGATTATTGTTTATCAGCAAAAACTGTTCAGATGCAGACGTATACGAATTCGCAACATCCTGACGGATGCTAACGGATCCCCAAGATTACCAAAAGTCACGGATCCCATACACATCCGTAACGCATTTGTTGGCATCCGTGAATCGCTGTGAATGCAAACACGGAATTCGTGTGCTTACGTAATTGGCGGATGCTAACACAGCATCCGAAGGATACTTACTTTTATGTATGCGTGGCTAGCACTCTTGTTTTTGAGCATATATTTTATTTTTTAGATTGGTCATATCTTTCCCCCTTTTTGTACCTCGGACACCACAGTTTGTAACGTCAATACAAGTGAGACAATCCACGTTACGCTAGATACCAGAATACTCGGATTCGTAAGGATGCGAAATGGGTTTTTTTCTGCATTCGTGGCAAGATTACCAACAATGCACTGCTCCAGTGGATTGCTCCAGTGGAGGGGATTCCATTGGAGCAGTGCATTGTTGGTAATCTTGGGATATCTTAAATATGCGACTCTGTATTTTTTTGCATCCATACATTGGGGCGGTGTATTGTGGGTAATCCAATCGTTGTCTCTCTGACCAATCAGACTGCACATCAGTCAGTTTAAAAATAAAGCGGAGATAGTCAGCGTTGTCCGTGAGGACCGCAATCTTTTTGTACCTCAAACTTTGAGTTTTGAAACGTTGAACTCGGGATATGGATTTGTACACACGTGTGTGAACTTCTGTAGTAGGGTGATGTTGAGGCGGTGACCAAACTCAAGTGGCAGTCGACGGACGGGACGGCGATCGAGGGACTGAAACAGCCAGCCATGTTTTGTAGTTCGGCGTCCTGGGGCTATTTTACATCACTGTCCTGCGGATCTCACGGCGAGGTATGTTTTATACAATCACTGTTTCCAAACAATACCCGCTTTGAATTCGTCTTTGTGACTACATTCCTTGTTGGCTAGTAGTTAGTAGCGCTTTTGGTATGCTTGGGCTGAACAGAAACTTATCAGCGACATAACGGAGCCTTACAAAACACAAGTCACAAGCATGATACTTGCTGAGTAACTGTTGACTTATTTGGGAAAAAATTGAATCATCATCAAAACAGTACTTGTATACACATATGTTTGTCTCAAGCCTGGTATTTATTCGCATAGGAACATTCTGTTCCAACGGTGTTTACGTGTTTGTTTATATGCGACGTCTCGTACACAATGCAAAGTCCGGCCGGGGAAGCAGATCACACCTTGTCACTAATTATGCAACGCTAGACTGTTTCTGCCGCGCCCTCCCGGGGGACTTTTTTGGTATGATAATGCGGAATGTAACGGTGATAATGGCGATACCACAATCAGATGCATTTGTTCCTGTTGTATAACAAGCCATTCACCATTTCTTTTCATATACACCCTAATTACTTTGACGGACGCATCCATCAAACATGGATGCTTTAGCTATCTCAAAATTTGATGGGATTATTCTTTCTCTTTTTCAGAAGGCGGGTCGACATTCTCTGGCCGTGTCAACAGCTGGGAGAACACTGGACTACAGGAAGGGCACAGAAGGAATTGAGCTGGGAGGGATCAGGGCGTAACTATCCTGAAAAGAAGCGGAGCACTGTCACTAGTAGAAAGGAGGCTTTGTGCTGTTGCGAGAAGCTGTACATACTGATACTATAAGTCATGTTAGTTGCACTTTACAAGCTGGATTCACTATCTGTATCCTGTAGCCGGATGTGGAAATTCCTTAGAGTTGGACATCGCGAAGACTTTGATTTGTAATAGAAACAGATATTCGTAGAAGCAAGATTAGCCACAGACTCCCATGTCAGCTTTACATAAAAGTCAAATTGTATTCACGTTTGATCCTATATTCTATTTGGAAGTATAAGAAGTCATGTGATATTGGCGGTTAAAGGATTCAACTTTCCCTTAACATAATTAGATAACAGGGACTCTCTGTACATACCTGGTATAACCCATTCTTGTTGCAATATTGTATCTGTATACATATCATGTGGCAGACCGGATTCGGCCTCGATGACATTACGTCGTTTAGTTCTTCTCAGGACTGGTTTAGAATAAGATTATTCTGTGCATTCTTTTCTATTTCAAATCGTGTTAGACTTTTATAAGAAAGTAATTGGGCACACATGATATTGTGATTTGTCAAATGTGCGGAAAATTCATTAAAGTGACTTTGTATCTGCAGAAAATCCCGTTTTGGATTCTTTATGATCTGATCATACGAAGAAATCCCTAAAAAACGACTTCGCATCCGCGGCAAATGCCGCATTGGGATTTCTTAAGATCCGACCATGACAAATATACGAGGAAAATCCTATAAAAACGACTTCGCATCCGCGGCAAAGGCCGTTTTGGGACCCGTTCATTCCAGGTATTCGAAGAAATCCTTTGAAAAACGACTTCGCATCCGAGGGAAATACCGTTTGGGGATTCTTTGCGATCCGATCATTCCAGGTATTCGAAGAAATCCCTAAAAAAAACGACTTCGCATCCGTGGAAAATCCCATTTTGGGATATGTTTGAGTCTTTTCATTCCGGATCCCAAAAATCCAAATTTCGGATATCTTAGGGATCCAACTCGAATCCGTTTGCATTCGCTAGCATTTGTTACAAATACGCAAATATCCCTGCTCGAATATGGCTACATCCGATACCCTTTCCCCCAGTGTGAGTATACTGAGCTTGGCCTATACATTTCACATACATGCATATCGATGAAAAGACTATTCCACCACTGCCCACAATATGTACTAGCATAATGTAGTTTACAGCTGATCATCATTCCTCAAGAAAGTTATGTTCCTCTGTTGTTGGTGCTTCTATCAACAGCATAATATGTGGATGGATCCGTTTGATATTTGGTAGGTAGGTTAGGGTCTAGAAAACGACGGCCAAGTCCGATAATACCTCTTGGGGCAGGGAACAAGTGGTGTTTGCGGCCCCTACCGGCTTCTCTAAAACTGCAGGAGCCGGTTGTGTTTCAGACTTCGGACGAGAAAAACTGAAGAGTCATGACGGATTGTCATGACATCTTGTATGCTTAATATGGTGTCTCACTGCACCTGGGGCACCTGTGCGGCACTGCGGGGTTCGTTCACTGCGACACTATTGTGTTATTTTTGCCAATTTTTATCATCTAGACATTGTGTAATACGTAAAAGTATAACTTAGAAGACAACAAAATAAACAAAACGTAAGAAAATTCGTTATCTCTGAAAGTCGTTGAGTAATCTTTGAAACCGCGCAGTGCCGCACCGGTGCCGCAAGTGCAGTGAGATACCACCTTATGCATGGAGCAGTGCCAAAGGGATATCAATCACCGCTGTACTCTAACCTCCATATATGTGTGTATAAAGGGTTATTATAACTCACTTAACCCCAGACCAGCGACTGTTCCCGAGGGAGTGTTTCTTCACAAGGCGCGTCTGTGTGGGTAGGACACGACAGGTGGTCACACCTGTACGAGCCGGCCACTTTTCTCTTTGATCTTACCGTGATTTGCATTTATTCATTCTATGTTGGCTGTGCATGGGTGCAATGGTCAAGGTTTTAGAGTGCTCGTCTTGCATTTGGTAGGGCCTGAGTTCTATACCCGACCGTATCATATTTACGAAAGACATTAAAATGGTGAGTGCTGCTTTCCCTGCTTAGAAATCAGTATTTGTCAAAGAGTATAGTAGTTGAATACACAGACAACTGCTAGTGGACTAGTTCCCTACATGCGTACGTGATTGCACCAAAAGTTTTGTGGCCAAATGGCTACAGAAACGGAGATGGGTGCCGCCCTAGGCCTATGCACTGTCCTGTGCGGGAAGGCCCCCTTTCCACTAGACGGCGATCGCGCTGCGCTCTCACTGCGAACTAAATAGGATATGTGTAACCTTCGCTTTCACACAAAATGTAAAAGTGTGACCGAGAAGACAGCAAAACATAGAAAGTGAATAAAGATTCGTTTATTTTTTGTACAATTCGTTGAGGGATATGTCAAATTTGAGGTCGCAGAGAGAGCGCCGTCCTAGTAGAAAGGGAATATAACTGGCGTAAAAACCACGAACTAAAGAGTAATTTTGTAAAAAATAAAATAAAAAAACCCCAGAACTATGAGTTTTAAACGTTAAAGAGTATTCGTGATGCTTGCATACTCCATTACATAAATAATAAGCAAGTATGATGTATCATCAAAGATTTCAAACTTCCCAATAAACATATAACATAACGCTAGATTCGGCCCGAGGTTCCGGCAAATAATATCAATCAAAAACGGAAATGAGAATAACTACCTTGAAGTTTATATCTAGACGTTGTCAGCAACGAATTGACGGGATATGAAGAATAAAGGAATATAAATGTAACTTTCTGTCACTCTGGTATTCAAACTCGCTCGATGAGTACAACCCGCAAACAGCCTGTTTGACCGCGGTATTTTCCCAACAATGTGCCTCATCTAAAGAGGCGCGGAAAGACCTTTCTGTGTCAAATCCCCATCAGTGGCAGCTAAATTTCAGGAATTCTCGTGAGTCAATCAATTTCTAACCGTCACATTCCGAAGAAAAGAACTTCGACAGGTTCCTTGATTAATCTGTTCGTTACATTAATTACATTTCCTGTATCTACGATTAGGCATGTTGCATTGGACTTTGCTTTAATTTGAACTTGTGAAACGTTTAACTTGTGAAAAATCTATAAAACGTAAGGTTTAAAAAGATTCTCGGAGACGGAAAGGTCACATTACAAAATGCGAATGTGAACATTCTGAAGAAAAAAATCTACTAAAGACCCTTCCGTTCTTCAAGTACTTTTTATCTTGATATTAATGAAAAAATAAACCCGGCAATATATCCGTTACATTTTTGCTCATTGACTTCCCTTTCAGTAAACAGTAAAATGAACTTCTTTTAAAATTGAAAACTCCGATTTTATAGGTGTATCTCCGTTAACAAGGAGCGCCTCTAAAGGCCGACTTCACAAACTTTTTTCAAGAAACGTCTGATATCGATGTTTAAGATCTTATATGAATTTTTTTCTGTTTTCTCAGAAGACATATCATAAATTTGATACGACCTAGTCCTACTTCAGCACAAACTTTTTATCCAAATAAAATTGGCAGGTGCCTTACCTTCGAATGGCCGTTCTTTACGCACAACTGAAAATAATTTTTCAAGCTTGCGATTCCATTAAATGTTCTCAGTCTGTACTTTTTGACGGAAGCTAGACGTGTTCTAGATGGATGCAAGGTTAAAAATTAGTCTTGGCATGCAGAAAACAAGTCATACCTTCACCTTCCTGAATACCGGCGACCATAAAGGCGACCACGAGGACGAAGAAAACGTTTCCAGACATGATGATGGCTCTGAGTTGTATTCTCTCTCACACACGAATCTTCAAGACGCAAGACGAGCTCTGGTCTTCTCGAGGGGTAGTCTGAAGTCTTCAGATGCTGGAGGCTTTCTCAGACGTCCTTATAAACCGTGCGACTGCACGTTTGCGCATGCTCGAGTGTAAATCTACCAATGATCTGCCGTTTTGTGTCGCTGACAAAGAAGGGGATCCGCTTCTCGAAAGGAGTGGCAGAATCAATGACATCGTAAGTGGCGGGGTCACCAGAGGTCAGTGTGGATAACCACATAACCAAAACAAACCAGTCTGGTATAGACACACGTGAATTGCAATGTCTAGAATTCCTCGTCACGGCTGCGACGGTTTTTACAAATACATTACAAATAAATTATCTTTATTCAACACCAGGATGAGAAAGAATTGCGCTTCGTAATGGTGATCTGCTGCTCTTGTCTATCATCTGCGTCATTTTCGTGCGGAAATGTCCCTGTTTTAATGTTTGTTTCTCTTGAGTACCAAAACATCTTTTAGCTCAATCACACCCTTTAGTTGTCACAGAGAAAATGTTTTTCCAGTCGGTTCTTTTATCTTAATTTGACAGCTACACAATGATGTGGTTTTTGAAATGTTTATCTGTTTACAGACACTTACGGTATCATTGCCTCGTTAGTACCAGAGACCTGTTGGCTAAACCGCGAATCTTTTCATTGTGCAGACTGTAAATGCTATTATGTTATTACCGGGTGGTTGGGTAAACGTTTACGCTTGTCTTTGTAAATGCTATGTACTCGTGTTGTATATACGGCGAACCCATTTGACCTGGGTAATTGATCATTGTGAAGAGAGACTGCCGCATCGTGGTTCTACCGTTGGAACTGTTCTAAGCCGCACGTACGAAATAAGGGAACGTAGGTAGATGACAAACGTTCTGTCGGTAGATTAAATGCACTACTGTAAAACGGCAGCGATATATACATTCTGATATTTCTAAAGAGAATATCAAATCTGAATAATCTATAACCTCACACACTCTTTGGGTGGACAGGAGGCGCTTTTACTCCAGTAGCGTAATAAGTGGGAAGGTCTTTCTAGAAGGTTCAATCTAAAGTAACTTATTCTTAGGACTATTCTTAAAAAGAGAGAGAGAGAGAGAGACAGAGAGAGAGAGAGAAAGAGAGAGACAGAGAGAGAGATAGAGAGACAGACAGACAGACTGACAGAAAGACAGAAAGACAGAAAGACAGAGAGAGATACAGACAGACAGGCGGAGAGAAAGAGAGACAGAGAGACAGAAAGAGACAAAGACAAACAGACAGACAAAGAGACATGGAGAGACAGGAAGAAAGGGGAATGGTCTATATTGCGCGAATTGCACTCTTATATAAAAACTTCACACATAAGAGCAGCATGGCGCTTTCTAATCCAGCAGTCCTACATCTTCATCTATCGTTGTTTCTTACTTGTTGTCCTGTGACGAACACTCCCCTCGTCGAAATGGAAGTCAAGTACAGTATTTCTCATACTACTTTACCAGCATTTCGTAGATTGTCATAGAGTCAGTTATTCAAAAGAGGCTACCCTTGTGGCCTTTTTTCATACAGTTTGTGGGTTTTCAACGAAGTAACACTGCATTTTACACAATAAGCAGTGAAGTATTAAATAGTCTCAAATGTAGAAAGTGCTCTGGTACTTGAGCTTTGGCATGAAACTTGAGAATGCAGAGATGTGCAAATAAAAAGTACACGTTTCTTCACTTTCATGTATGCATTATAATACCTCGCCTCACTTGTTCCATGACTTTACTCGTAGTAATCTTAATACTAGATGGATCTTTTAAAGTAAAAAGAAGAGTTTAAACACAATTCTGAGTACAACATTTTATTGTCAAGCTTACATGTAGATACACAATCTTCTTATAGTACCGTATGCTGGATGATATGGTACACAGACAAGATACTTTGAAATAATGCCGGTAGCCAAGAAACTACACATTCTGTAATGACTAATGATGATATGAAATCAAAACATCACTCTTGTTAAAATTCCGTGATGTCATCACACTTATATTATGTGCACGAATACATATTTGCGTGTTGATAATTTTTTAAAACAATAACTTTCTCGTGTCAACATGATGCATAGGAACATCGTCTACCAGGATATATCAACGATTGGGAAAAATATTGAAACACAAAGTTTGCATCTTTCTTTAAGTATATGGGGCCAATTGTTCTTTACATGGTACAATATTGTCCATTTTCTTTCTACAGGATTCCTTTAATAGTTCCATCAGAATGGTATATCATTTGAAAATGAGATAATTCATACTCTATAGAGAAATCCATGCCACCGACGGTTTGATATCTCCTCAGCTATCTTCGGTAGCTACTCAATGCAGTGGCATGCAGGAGCAGCATTCCAAATGTCCTTAAAAGTGACGTTACTCTCCAAGCAGAGGTTAGTGGGTAATATTGTGACCTTCTTCCACAATTAGCTTAGAAATTATTTAGCCCTTTTTTCCGACTTGTAGGCCGGAAGAGAGAAAACAGGGAATAGGGCGGACATAGAAGAAGGTCATAATTTTCCAACTAGCCTTTTCTTAGAAAAACGGAGGGAGTTTACTATACTGAGAATTGAAACGCGACAACATTGTACATGAAAATAACATTTGTTCTCTTGAATTCTAAAAACAGTTCTCCTTCTACTGGAACATCCAGTTGTTATGGTGACGCCTGGGATGACCACGCGGGATGAACTGGACATACTGGACAGGCTGACAGTCCAGCGGAGTCCCGCGGGTGGCCAGACCCACGTACCCCTGCTGACAGTACTGACACTGCATCCCCTCCGTGTTGTGTTGGCAGTTCTGTGGGGGTGGGGCAATAAAAAATTCCTATCAGCATGGCGTACATTCATCGGTTATTTTTCTGTATGTTAATCTCCAAGCAGAGAGCTTACGGTGCCATAAGATAGTATCAAAGCTGGACAAAGAGTATAGCCGGCCAAAAGAGTAAGACGACCACCGGAGCATACACCCTCCTAGCTTCACTCCTCTGCCAGCTTTAGCTTTTGATACTATCTTATGCTCACGAAGGATCTGCTTGGAGATAAGCTTTATAAATACCTTGCTTTCGGCCTCTGTGCGTGGTAGTAGTAGTAGTGAAAAAAAGGCATCAGTAAAAAGTATATTGTCAACTTAATCTTAAAACGTTAATATAGATATGACAATGACGTCGAATTGCAGAGGGGCTAGGCCAAAGGACTCAGGAGCAAGCTGTTTCGATATTTGGCGTTCTGGGCTAGACGTGGTGTCCTTGCGAACTTAGGGGCACTTCACACGACTTTCCTGGCTCCACCCTGGCGTAAAAATGGCCCGGTCATCACTGAACGATTGTCCCGGTTGTGGACGGGGAGTGATGGCCCCGCTTTTACGTGCTGTGCCCTAGACACATTGGCCTCAAAAAGGCTTTCCTTAATGTAAGTGTCATTGAAGACAGCGAGAACGTCCTTGTCTCACACATAAATCTCTTGTTCACTTGCGAGGTCCATTTCCGTAATATTTTATATGTTTGAAAAGTGTAAGGTGTGTTTATGGCAGAAAAGATTTGGTTTTGGCTCTTCAAATTTTTTTTTGTATCTACTGTACGAACGAAAAGTACAAATGCTTACTGCGCAGACTCCCTGTGATGCACATTCGGTAGCGTGGTTGTTACAGTAGCACGTGATCACCTGCTGGGCTGGAAGAAAAAAGTTTGTTGAGTAAAAACTGAGGTTCTAGTTCATAGACACCTATAGACATATATATACATCTAGACATCTACACTCTCTCCTTTGAGAAATTTTGTTAAGTCAACTATGAGCATCCCTTTCTCTACGTATTTGTTCCGGTTGGAAGATGACGTGCTCCAATTTTGATTGTCTATCAAGGACAAAAAACACTTCATGTATTTTCTTTATCTTTCCAATAAATTAGCAAAGACAAATCGAAAATATATACCTGCATATACAACAAGCATATAAATTTGTGAAGAAACTCAAGTAGCATATAAAAAGTATGTTTTTCATTTGGTGGTGTGGGAAAAATGTCTATGTGTGTGGCTATATTATATTACTTTATTATACAAACGCATCTTAAGCTACAATTTACAACATTGCTAAGAAACGAGAAGCTGAATAAGTGTATTAGAATAGATTGAGAACCCATGTTTTAGATTAGTGTTAGAAACCATGTGCACTGTATTACGACTCTTTGTATCTATACGAGGGGGGTTCAATAAGTTCTTTGCCTCACCAAGAAATAACAAGCACAACTCAGATTTTCAGGCACAACTTCATAGTATGAAGTCTTTTATCAATATCCTCCAAATTTCAAATCATTGGAGTCATTACTTTCCAGGCATTCGTTTTTCCTAAATTAGAAGGTAAGTGGCGAGAAAAAAGTTGTGTGAATTGTGATCAGACATGTGTGGGTCTAGTTTCCCATGCCATAAATTAACAAAAGACGTTGTCAAAATGTTTGATAATGATTCTCTTCCTATTTCAAGCAAAAAGAATTGGGTTTCTAACTTCCAGCAGCGCAAATTGACCCACACACTCAGGTCAGGTCAATTGTCCACGTTTTTTTCCTTCTCCCTCACCTAACGTTACTGGGTGTCGCCTGCAAAGTAATGATCACACTAATTTGAATTTTGGTACATATTTATATAAGACTTTATACTTGACATCTATGCTTCGAAATCTGAGCTGTGCTTATTTTTTCTCGGTAAAGTCGGGGACTTATTGATAACCCCACGTACATGTATAAAGTCTTATATAAATGTGTACCAAAATTCAAATTATTGTGATCATCATGTTGCAGGCGACACCCAGTAACGTTAGGTAAGGGATAACGAAAAAAAAAAGGTGGACAATTGATCTGCAACCTGAGGTGTGAGGTCAAATTGTCTGATCACACTTCACCCTTCTTTTTCTCCCCACTTACCTTCTAATTTAGAAAAAACGAATGCCTGGAAAGTAATGACTCCAATGATTTGTAATTTGGTGGATATTGATAAAAGACTTCATACTATGAAGTTGTGCCTGAAAATCTGAGTTGTGCTTGTTATTTCTTGGTGAGGCAAAGAACTTATTGAACCCCCCTCGTATATGCCTGTACTTAGCCCGTTATGGCATGGATGTGCAATAAAGGCTATTATCTATATTTTCCTCTATGTTCCTAGGGACAAAGGACATTATGCACAAAGTGCCTAATTTTACGAGTTATTGATGTCAGTATAACCCGTCATTGTCCTTAAGAAACAGAGGGCATTTCTTACATAATGACTTGGCAGGCCTTTGAAGCATACATCAACATGGCGGACTCTATATGACGTCATAGTCACGTAGTTGCGAAAAAGACTGACCTGGTTGCTGTTTCCTGACCATGACCTTGGAGGGAGGGCGGATGACCTTGCTGGGAGGATGAATGACAGCTTGAGGGGCCGGCAGACCATTCCGCAGATGCATGGCCCAGTCTACAACGAGAAATGTGATTTGTTTTAAAACACAAAAAGCATAATTGGTGCATAGACACATATAGTATGCAATAAAATCTTGACGTTTGCTTTTGTATTAAATTGTAATAAATTCACAGTCATAATTTGGTACAGGTCTGAAGTTGTAATGTTCCTATTTTGCCAAAGTAGCCAAAATGTGAAGTGGGTTGAATAATTTTGCATGCGATTGTATAACCTGTTATAATAAAGATGATGATGTATAACCTGTATTCCTTAAGCTATTCTGTCCACTATCCCACTGTTTATAAAACCTTAGAGTAACAGAAAATGTGTAATATGCATATGGATTTACATTAAGTAATCGTAAGAAATACATTTATTAGCACATTATTGGACAAATGATACGAAGTACATATTAACAAATTGCTATTAAATAGGCCGCATATCGTATACCGCTGTCTGTCCCAACTTCTGTACACATTCCACTTTTATTTTTGTACCCACCCTAATGCCATTTTATCTTGGATGTACACGCAATGATGTGTTAACCAGTGTTGATACCATTTTTACATCGGATTAACACGCTAGCATGTGGACGCTAGCCTTAAGTGACCGCTGCCGTACATTCCGTGCAGACTTCTGTTTGTCTTGCTTCTTTCCATCACTACTTTAAGTACAGTACAAATATCCTTAAGTGAGGTTCTATCCGACCCAAATGGACAGATTAAGAGGATTGGGCGCAGCTGTATTTTAGACAGGCTGTAGACAAAATCCATACGGATATGTGTTTCTAAATACGAAAATACCAAACGGAAACCCATGAGAAATATGTACTGTGATGGCGTCGCTCAAAAATAATTGTTTGAAGAGGAAGCTTCCGTTGTATATTTACTGTATTTACAAAGTGCGGTCTTTACATTTTACGCAAGATTTTCAAGGCCATTTACGTATTGACGACTTGCTATAAAACGTTTAGAAGACTTAAGGTGCACTCTCACTGCACTTTGGACACCGGTGCGGCACTGCGGGGTTCGTAGATGACTCCAGGAATTTCAAAGATAAAGAACGGATTTTCTTCCGTTTTGTAAATTTTGTTGTCTTCTAAGTCATACTTGTAAGTAATATGCAATATCTTAATCATTAGAAATTGCGAAAATGATAAAACAGTGCCGCAGTGAACGAACCCCGCAGTGCCGCACCGGTGCTCCAAGTGCAGCGAGAGTCCACCTTTACTGAAGGCGTTTTCGATATAACCTATCGATGTCTATTGCACCAATGTCTTTAGATGTCATGTCATAATTCCATTGCATTTACAAAATTTTCTTCAGGGCTTTACAATAAATTCACACCATACCATTTGTCATAGTGTTCAAGTGTACAAGTAGATTTATGTAGTGGTTTTATTCCCCCATGTTTTGATGTAGCTGACAATGCATTTATCTTATGTATAGGATAGGATTATGTATAAGTACATGGTGGTTTCAACATTCTGATCCTATAAAACATGTACGACTAAGATATATTAGAAGAGAGTAAACTAAAGATGAAATTGAATAGAATAGAATAGAAACAGAATAGAAAAGAATAGAATTTCTAGAATAGACAATACAACACAATACAGCAGAATAGAAAAGAACAGAATAGAATAGAATAGAATAAAATAAAATACAGTAGAATAGAATAGAATAGAACAGACCAGAATAGAATAGAAGAGAATAGAATAGAAGAGAATAGAATAGAACGGAACAGTATAGAATAAATTAAAATAGAATAGAACGGAATAGAACAGAATAGAATAAAACAGAACAGAATAGAATAGAATAGAATAAAACAGAACAGAATAGAATAGAATAAAATAAGATAAAATAGAACAGAACAGAACAGGATAAAATAAACCAGTCTCCTTACAGTCCACGCAGTTTTCCTCATCAGACCCATCCGGACAGTTGTAGACCCCGTCACACCTCTGACGTCCGGAGATACAGCCCGCGCCATTGGTGCAGGGGATGTGGACGGGATAGTAACAGGAAGTGACGTATTCGAGCTGTTCATACTCCTGAAGGTCATTCAGGCCGCTACCTGAAACAAACAAATAAATAAAAAGTAACATAATTACCTTTTTCGAGGAGGGTATGTTTTCTTCTGTGTATGTTCTGGAATTACTAGGTGCATCTTCAGGAAATGTTCGATTCTAGCCTCCTTGCGGACTTCTGTGGCATTGCAGAACATTCGGTTTTTATGCCTATGTGTACATTATAAGACAAAAAGGCAGTATAATTCATGAGCAGGCATAATGCATATTCTATTCATATTTTAGGAATGTGTCTAATTTTGAAATTGATCTAACGCATATATTAATAGTATCAAATCCAAAAGTTCCCCTGCAGTACCGTAACAAGCTGCCAGGGGGCCCAAAATCGTTTTCAGCTCATCAAGACCTACCCACATACCGTATATCAAAACAATCCATCTAGGCGTAAACAAACGCTATCCAAAATATAACCTTCTTGGCCAAGGTAATAACCAGACATGACGTAACGAATACTGTTTTTATACACTACCCCGGAATGAATGGGAACCCCATTGTTTATTTGTGTTGGTGACTCGACACCGCACGCAATAAATTACGATGCTTTCCTACCACTGGGCGGGAATAATTGCCCAACGGTTGACTAATAGATGCCAAAAGGGAATGTTTTGTATATTTTATACACTTCTCCTCCTGTCAAGACTATCCATTATCACTGCAAATAATGGCACACAAAATGTGATCTTTCAGCACACGAAAAGCATTCGAAACTGAACATAAGTAAAGCTGTATAACGCTGTAAACACATCTTTACGAATACTTGAATATTGGACTTGGTGTAGTAAAGATCTGTCTTCATAACGGTTTAAACGGCATGAAAACAATCGATGAATATACAAAAGTTATGGATGACTTCGTTTGCATAGCGGATAGTAAACTTGATATCGCACAGAGTAAACGTTGCTACAAATAAAAAAATAATCTCACCACTAGCCTGTAATCTAATAATTTTGCAGTCTACGTTATGAAAACGTCTTTTTCATAGACAATGATGACAAGAGAAAGAATGTTTTACCTTCTGACCTTGCCAGGGCTGCTACCACCGTGGTGATCACAAACAGTGCCCTCACAATCATGGTTTACACGTTAAAGCCTGATGACCAAACCACAAAAATTTGGCCGCACAACAAACTTGAAATAGCTTCCTTCTGGGACGTTTTCTACTCCCAGATGGGCGATCGTCTGGTTAGTACTGCGCATGCGCCAGGATGTGATTCACAGCTTGTGTTGAATGGTGCGAGACTTAAGACAAACAAAGTTAAGGAGTAGGCGAAGAATTGTAAACTTGAGGGGGAAGCTTCTGAGGCGCAGGTGCAGCGGAGGTCACGTGAGGTCACGGCTGTCAGGCAGTAATCCAAACAAACCTAGCTGTTATAAGAAAAAGAAAATACACAAGTCTACTTTGTTCACTTCCCGCCTTTTTTTTACCTCATAGTTACAAAGCTTTTCTCAACCGTTCTCTTCAAATGCATGCTATCACTACTCAGGCTTAGTGTAATGATTTGTTATTTTAACAAAAGATTTAGAGTCTGACTTCGCTTATTTTGTCAATTTATCCTTTGGAACTAGAGAAAGGTAGTTGACGGAAACTATACTACTATAACGTGTACGATTTGTCGTCGCTGACAAATAAGGACTCTTATACGAGTAGCTTAGATCTGCCGGGATCTGTATCTATTTCAAATATAACCTTTCGGATTCATTAATAAAATTTTCCTTTCTTTTTCTGAGCCACCATTGCCCACGTTTCCATCTACTGGCCATGGGTAGCTTTAAAAAACCACAAGAAGTGCACAAGGGGGTTTCTAACTGTAGATATCATCGATACCAGTGAACCATAGCCTACAATCAGACTTAAAAGACCCCAAATCCATCCGTGACACACACACAAAAAAACAGTATACACAGTCATCCAGTAGAAGAACAAACATGGCGGAGTCTGATATACTAACAAACCTTCATCTCAGTACTCTGGTTGCTCTGCATGACTGCGACGTGTGTAAACATTTGTGGTATCACGGTGTCCAGGGATAACGAAGAATGCTACCAATGTGTATATTGGATGTCTCGGTATGCTTGTGGTTGAAAATGTCACCTGCAATCTGGATGATTTTGTTCGCATAGTATGTAGTAGTTAAATGACGGTGCCCTCCTTCTTTCCTCAATCTATCCCTGTAGTGTTTTTTTTTAAAGAAAGAATGCTACCAATGTGTATATTGGATGTCTTTGTATGCTTGTGGTTGAAAATTTCACCTTCAATTTGGATAATTTTGCTCATGTAGTATGTAGAAGTTAAATGGTTGCTTCTTCCTTCTCTTCTTCAATTTATCCCTGTGGTGTGTTGTCCCAAGTTAACTCGCTGTATAGAGACATTGAAGGGCAAATTTGCGTCTAAAATAACACAAACATACGAGTCTACTGAGAACATGGTCATCCTAGTAGGTAGGGTAAACAATGACTCCTAACGCAGCCGTCTATTGTCTAGTGTTTACTTGTATAGTCTAGTGTTTGGCACGGCTCATTGAAATGTAGATATGTGAAATGTGATCTATACAAGGTTGACTAATTGATACAACCAATTAGTTGTAACAGATACCATATTAGAGATCCTTGTGTCTTATATGTGGTAAACGTAACGTAGGTTATTAGCTATATTGAAGAAACTTAGCTTAATTTTTTTTCTTTCAGTTTACCATTTATATCATTTTACTTTATGTACACGTTGGTTTGGATGTTCTGTAATATAGTAAATATTTTCTTCATGAAAAAAGCAAATCATTCAAAACTTCTTTATTTGACCATGTTTGCACAAATTGATATATTCTAATCTGTAGTTATTAAAAATGTTTTTAATTAGCTTAGATGAAACAATTAGTTGTGTAAAATCTTGTGTTGTAATCTACTTTATTCTTCTTCTCGATCTTACTATCCAGCATATGTTAATTGTAAAACTGATATTATGTTTTCTTAATTACCTTTTAGTAGCTAGATAGATATCTATTACACCTATTTCTTTCATCAAGAAACAATGACAAAAAGAGAAGATTTACGAAAGCGTGAAGCATTTATTAGAGAAAGTGAATTAAAGAGGTACACTTTTGAGGAATGTAACCTTTGGCTTTTTCCTACGTGCATATATCAATGATAGTAACACTGTCAACATGGCAATTCCTTGAGTCACCGAATTTCATTCTAAGCGCTAATATTTAACAACAGAGAAAACTCTAGTGTATTTCAAACCACCAAGAAGACACAAGTTTTTAGCAAAGCGAATCTCACCACTTCAACGCAGGTAAACGCACTCAATTTAGAACAATTACAGCTATAATATCTAATTCCGAATACACGAGAAATAACATCGTTAACATCGACTGTAGTAGTACAACTTCATGTTGTGTGATATGTAATTCTCATATTACCTGTAAACTGTTTCGCCTGAGTTGTGTCATTTTGGAGCACCATTTTGAGATCAGATTTGATTTATCTTACCTAATCATTACATAAAGTTCAAACCACATCAAAACGATTTCCCTATTGGCACCGTGAGTAATAACTGGAGGGGTTACAATCCTGATCATCATATTGTTTTATAAAGTACAGCACCAACTTCAAACAATTATTCTGAAATCATCATATTGATGGTAAAACATGTGTCAGCACCATGTTGTGATACAAAGTTTTCTTTTGAACAAACAATGGGTATCCTTTTCGATCTATCATATCTTGGTTTTGTAGGCAGCAAGATAGACTACGTGGAGGACGTTTCTAGATGCTGTGTTCTTGAGCTTTGTTTGCACCTTCATCAACATTCACATCGTAAAAACCTTTTCCTTCCTGCCAAAGCATATTAAAGCTACATTCAGGTGGTATCTATTCTTTAGAGGTCTACAAATGCTAGCCCTCTTCATCCGCCATCTTGTTTACAAAGGTCAAAGGCCACAGCCTCGTTTTGAGACGACCTGCAGGTGGCATCCTGTACTGCTGAGGTGATTACTTGGGCATGCGGAAGGTCATGACGGGTTTCTTTGGCTGCACGACCTGCACGGCTACGAGCTGCTGGGCGGGCCGGCAGGAGTCGGCTGTACCCTGGGTGGCGAAGCCCTCGTAGCCGTCCTTGCACTTCTCGCACTGGTCGCCCTCGGTGTTGTGCTGGCAGTCCTACAAATCAATCAGAAATCGCGATTAGGAAAGTTCTACCACACAAGTCCAAATGTATCGATACTGTTTGATACTGATTGGTAACGAAGGAAATTGGTTTCTTTCAACAGCTTCATTGATGTCAAAGAATACGTGAAATGTCTTAAAACATTCAGGTTCCACAGGACACCATTTGAAGCAAAATAACCGAGCCATTGGTAAACAAGTAGCAAGTAGAGTTTTTTTATTGTAACGCGCCATGTGAGCTTGAGTGCGTCAGTTATAGTTAGAACTCATGTTGATTTTGCTGTATCATACATATGTGTGTACAGTTTTTGTGTACAGTTTTTTTCATATAACGAATGACATGTTGTCATAACGCAATTTCTAGAAATAACGCAATTTATCCTGAGGGCGGCAATGTTCTTTCAATTTCAGTAAACTATTCATTCGTTTATTCCCTACATTGACAACAAAGCTATCAGCAAAAGGCCAAAGAAGCCTCTACTTACTGCGCAAACTCCATCATCAGCGCACACTGTAGAGTGGTTGTGGCAGAAGCAGGTGATGCGTCTCTCTGTAGAATGAATAGGAAACCAACAGACATTATTTCACCAAACTGTGTCGTAAGCTGCCTTTATCTTTGCAAAATACATAGATAAAACTATTTTCCTACAAAGAAAGATGGCAAATACTACTGAAGTTCGAGGAGTCAACCTCTCAGCGTAAAATCATTCTTGATTCATAGATGAAAGAAAGTTACATATATCCCAGGTCACGTTGGTCATTACTGATCGAACATGCAGGGGGTTTATACGATAAAGTCTGACAGATACTGTTACAGTAGTTCTCAGCAATTCTTGCGAAACGTTAGTGCTACAAAAATGACGGATATACAAACAGTAGGGAAGTTAAGGACTGTGCATTGTCTTACTCTGTGGACCCTGGCAGATTAAATAGTTCTAGACAATGCGTAAGGTATTCATTACGAAAATATCAGGGATCTGGTGTACAGATTGATTAATGGAATTTTCAAGCAGTGACTACTTTTTAAAGCTAAACACGCGTACCTCCAAATTTTCGATGGCTATCAGTCCATTTTGTTCACATAGTGACCTAGTTCTCGCGAGAGTTGCGAGAACTAGGTCGAGACTAGGTCACTCCGTGAACAAGATGGACTGATAGCCATCGAAAATTTGAAGGTACGTGTGCTTAGCTTGAAAAGTAGTCACTGATGAAAATTCTATTAACTATGTACATACGTGACTAATGAATCTCTTCAACAACAGTACAGAGTGAATCATTGTCTTACCCGGTGGAGCCTGGCAGATGTAATGGCGGTCCCGGCAGCAGGACTCGTCGTTCCAGCGGAAGTACCCCCCGCCGTTCGGGAACATCTCCACACAGTCCTCATCCTTGCCCTGGTCGTTGGGCTCGCCCTCCGCCCACTTCATGAACTTGCCCAGTGGGGTGGAGTCAGCGTACATGAACTGGTCTGTACATTAGTGACAATAGCCTGTGTAAGGTTCCATTGATACATCTTGTTGAATTGTAGCTATTTAATAATGGTACGGGTCAACGTCACACCATATCGTGATTTATCTATCGGAACTCAATATAAAACTTACAAGACTTTTCAGTTCATGTTGTGCTTTTGTGTATCTTATAAGGTTCTATTTACTTAACAAGATATCAATAACGGTAATTTGCAAGATCATCAGCTGGCAATCCCCTCCCATATTGTTCTAAAACATGTATAACTGATGTTTTCATGTTTAAATCATCGATATCAACAGTCTTTGGTTGTTTGATGCAATACAGACCATGGAAATTTTTAGCAATTTTTAGACTCCATTCAATTATGTGTCCTTTAAAATCAGTTAAGTATAAAAAGCTGCTCGTTTTTTTGCTTATTTTGATCTAAATTAAACTTTCCAATATGCTCGCAAAATCTATTCTTCATGGAGTGCTTTTAAGATTACAAGACAATCAAACAACATAAGTCAACATAAGTTTAAATGTATAACGTAAGAAGTATTGAAGTAAACTGAAGTGTTAAAATGAACTTGACTCAGTGAACATAAGGTAATGAGGAGGGATCAAAGGTATTCAGTATCAGAAAACAATAACATAAAGAACAAAACATAACTACACGATACGTACTCTCGGTAGCTCTGTCCTCCAGCCCGATCCAGTGGTTCTCACCGGGGTTCACCACGTTCAGGTACTCAGACAAGAACATGTGCTGGTTTTCGTCTGAAAAAATATATGTGAGTTCTATTTATTGCAAAGCTCTGACTTCTATTCTTTGAACTAAAATATAGCAACTAGTGTCTACTATTAGTGTCTAGAGTTAGAAAAAGGGACAACATAATAAGCCGTATTCGTCAGATCAAGGAGAAATATACTGTTGACGGTAGCCGTGGTGTAAAAATTAAGAGGCTTGTTTAAGATCTTTCAACGTCTCCTTGTTGCCTTTACCCGTAACCGTGAACAGAGAGCTTGTAGCGAAATGGCTTCTTCAGTTTGCTAAATGTTTAAAGGAATACTGTTGATAGTAAACAGGCTAGGATTGATGTAAGGTGTACGGGGTTTGGTTGGGTTCTAGGATACACTTACTGTTGATGGTAGCCAGGCTTGCTCCCAGTTCACTGCACTCTCCCTCGGCTGTGGTGTAGTTGACTGGCGAGCCGGAGAAGCTGTAGCAGATCCTGTCATGGCGGATGAAACCCTGTGGGCAGATCAGGTTGACCACCTGCGGCAGCACCACGACGTTCTGTGGGGCAGGCATCACTACGGGCTGGGCCTTCATTGGGGCTGTGGGAGGGCCATTGAAGAAATCACATCATAAGAAACAGACAGATGGTCGTGTTTAGCCTACGTGTCATCAGTTGGCTGTGGCACCCATTTAGACTCCAAGCAGACCTTACGGTGCCCTAGATATAATATTAGTACCAAGGCTCTGTTGAAGATCCTTATCTGTCACCCAATCTTTTTGTCAGTCATTTTACCATTCTGTATGGAAGATTGATAGACATTGTCTTAATGTGTTGTACTTATTATGGCTTATCAACTTATAAATAGGCTGTTATTAACACATTATGTATAGTGTCGCTGAAAAAAATGCACAGTGCTTAAACTATTGGTATTTAAGTATGTTTAGAATTAGAGTAGCTGCCATGCCCTGAAAATATGCATGAAAAGATCAGATTTTATGTTTCAAGATTAGACAATGGTGAAGAAGATCATTTATAAAGAATGGCCACGAGTCTGAAAAAAACATAGTTGCAGAGTGTTTGAATAAAGGCAGCTGAAGGCTTGATTCTGATGAATACAGATTCAGGGCTTACTTCAATTTGATTATCAAGAACAATGCATGGTTTGCACACAGCAAAGAAAATGCATATTAGGCCACGGCAAGTAAATCTTATAGATGACATTAGCGCAATCATCCATGATGTTCACATGCTCAATGCAGATATGCACGTTTACACCAGCGCAGAACTTCTGAACGACGCATGCCGCTTCCCCGTCTCAGAAATGCTGAAGAATGCTGGCAACTTGCAGTAGATTATAAACTGATGCTTTGAAATGGGAAGAAAGGTGCTGAATTATGATTTATTAGGCGCTGCACGCGTTAATGGTCGCCTGAGCTCGGCACTGTACCCGGCCGTCCCTACCTGACGGGCGGGGCATGTACACAGTCTGCCCGTTCTGAGGTTGACCGTTGCCCTTTTGCTGTTGTTGATTCGCTACAGGGAATGAATCGGGTTGAATCGTTAATATCATCACGGATTTTAGCTTGAAATTTCGTAGGTTTCATTTTCAGTTTGAAGCACCATTACCATACGGTATGACACTGCGTTAGGGTTCTAAATGCTTGCACAAAATCTATGATAAAAACAACATGCTTTTATGTGGAGCTAGGCGTTGATAATAGCTTACAACGCCTTCTACATTCTGTTATTCACATGAATGTTACAGTCATTTATAACCCACGTCCATACATACAATAGCAGCTGGGATAATTCAATATATGCATATGATGAAGAGAAGCTTGAAAATCATGTGGAAACTGTTAAGTTGAATGACGCGAGTGTGCTGCATTCGCGGCAAAAGAAGGTTTAGATCAATGGTTCTGATCGAGTGCTACAGCGTCACTGATCATTGCATAGTAATACATGTTCGCCGAGTAGCTTAGGTGCATATTTACAGCAGCGCAGTATTTCAGCCTTTTCATCCCAAAGTGCTGTAAAATCTGGCAACTTGGCTAATGTTTGGCAAAGTATTAGCAATAGATTTTAAAATGATTATGATATATTGAATGGTGTTGTTCATTAGCACTGTAGAATCTGGCAACTTGGCTTTTGCTTGCATTAGCAGCGGATAAGACGATTGCTTTTTAATTAAAAGAATGAAGTGCTGTATAATCTGGCAACTTGGCTGTTGCTCGGTATGGTATCCGCGATAGATTTGAAGTGAAGATTGCTTTGCAGTAAAAAGAAACACTGTAGAATCTTATCACTCTTGTCTGTCGCGGATTAGCGGGGTATTAGATGATATGATTCTTTTCCAATGAAAAGAATGGTGATTGCTCATTAATGCTCGTTAATGGATGCTTGAGCTCGCTCGGCGCTGTACCGGACCGTCCCTACCTGGCGGGCGGGGCATGTACACAGTCTGTCCGCGCTGAGTCTGTCCCTTGCCCTTTTGCTGTTGTTGATTCGCTACAGGGAACGAATAGGGTTGAGTTGTTAAAATTAAAACAGATTTTAGCTGGAAAGTTCGTAGGTATATTGGTATGTTTCATTACCATGCGGTATGAAACTATGGTTTAGGATTCAAAATGGCATGCTTAAACAAAATCTATGACAGAAACGGCATGCTTCTCTGTTGATCTAGACATTGATCATTGTTGACAACGCCTCTTCAAGGGCATTTTACATACTGGTAAGTATCTGTACGTTACAGTTATCTATGGTCTGACCAGTGCCTGGAGTTGAACAATATGCATACAAATATATGTAGCAGCTGGGATGATAATAAATTAGGCAATGATGAAGAGGAGATTGAAATCATTTTAAAACTGTTAAATGATTGACGTGAATCTGCAGATATTCACGACAAAAGAAAGTTTATACCATTTCAATTAATGATTATGAGTAATAAAGCGTTGCTGTTTATCTGCAAAGATCACATTCATGACATTATTTGCATACAACTATTGTAATGCGTGTGAGCTGAGCAGATGAACTATATCTATGCGCAGCATCGCAGCACCGTTTTTCAGCTTTCCCGATCCAGAGTGCTGTAGAATCAGGCAACTTGGCTGATATGTTTGGCATAATATTGGTGGTAGATTTTAAAATGAAGATTGATTTGAAAAAAAGGTGCTCGATCATTAGTGCTAAAGAATCTCGCAACCTGGCTGTCGTTTGATATCAGCTGCAGCTTTTGGCATAGTGATTGGTTTGCAGAAGAAAGAATGGTATTTTGTCGTTAGGCGCATGAATGCGTGCTTGAGCGCATTTGGCGATGTACCGGGCCGTCCCTACCTGGCGGGCGGGGCAGGTACACAGTCTGCCCGTTCTGAGGTTGACCGTTGCCCTTTTGTTGTTGTTGATTCGCTACAGGGAATGTGTACTGCCCGCGCTGAGTCTGACCTTTGCCCTTTTGTCGTTGTTGATTCGCTGAAGCGAATGAGTACTGCCCGCGCTGAGTCTGACCTTTGCCCTTTTGTTGTTGTTGATTCGCTGCAGCGAATGAGTACTGCCCGCGCTGAGTCTGACCTTTGCCCTTTTGTTGTTGTTGATTCGCTACAGGGAATGAGTACTGCCCGCGCTGAGTCTGACCTTTGCCCTTTTGTTGTTGTTGATTTGCTACAGGGAATGAATCGGGTTGAATAGTTTAAATCATAACAGATTTTAGCTTGAAAGGTCGTAGGTGTTGGTAGATTTCATTCTGAAGCATCATTACCGTACGGTATGAAACTTTGGTAAGGGTTAAAATAGCATGCTTGCACAAAATTATGATAAAAACGGCATGAGTTTTGTGGATCTAGGCATTGATAATTGCTAACAACGTCTTCTACATACTGTTAATCACATGTATGTTACAGTCATTTATGACTTGAACAGTATTGATATAATTTGATAAGATGCATAGAAATAGCAGCGCAGCCGGTGGTGAAGATGTGCTTGAAAATCATTTGCAAACTGTTAAATTGATGGACGCGAGTCTGCTAACATTCGCAGCAAAAGGAGGTTTAGATTATTCCAGGTAATAGGTCTACAGCGTCAATTTACACTGCATATGTCATGTTAACATGCATAATTTGCATACAGCGATGGTAATACAAATTAGCTGAGTAGTTCGGTACATATTTACAGCAGCAATTATATGTAATAGTACTTCAGCTTTGCCATCCCAAAATGCTGTGGAATCTGGCAACTTGGCTGTTATTCGGTATTTTAGCAGTAGATTTTAAAATGAAGATTGATTTGCAAAAAAGAATGGTGTTCGATCATTAGTGCTGTACAATCTGGCAACTTGGCTGTCATTTAAGGATCAGCTGCAGCTTTTATATTTTGACATAGTGATTGCTTTGCAGACGAAAGAATGGTATTTTGTCATTAGGCGCGTTAATGCGTGCTTGAGCTCGCTCGGCGCTGTACCGGGCCGTCCCTACCTGGCGGGCGGGGCATGTACACAGTCTGCCCGCGCTGAGTCTGACCCTTGCCCTTTTGTTGTTGTTGATTTGCTACAGGGAATAAATCGGGTTGAGTCGTTAAAACTATAACAAATGTTTAGCTCGAAAGTTCGCGGGTTTGGTAGCTAGGCTTCATTACCATGCGTAATGGAACTATAGGTTATGGTTCAAAATGGCACAAAATCTATGATAAAAACAGCATGCTTCTCTGATGATCTAGACATTGATCATTGTTGACAACCCCTCTTCAAGTTTATTTTACATACTGGTAAGTATCTATCTGTTGCAGTTATCTATAGCCAGACCAGTGCCTGGGGTTTAACAATATGCATACAATTAGCATATGGGAGAATATAAGACTAGGCAAAGAGCTTGAAAATTATTTGCAAGCCTATAAATGATCGGCGCGAATCTTCAAACATTCACGACAATAGAAGGTTTAGATCACTCCAGTTATTGGTTATGAATGATACAGCATCACTGTTTACTGCACAATACCAAGTTAGCAAACATTATTTGCATAGTTGTTTACAGCAATGGCAGTGCATAATAGCTGAGTAGCTAACTTTTAAAGGTGCATGTTCATATATATAGCAGCGCTGTGATTTAGATTTTCCATCCCATAGTGCTGTACATAGAATCTGGCAACTTGGCTGTTGCTCGGTATGGCATCCGCGATAGATTTGAAGTGAAGGTTGTTTTGCAGTATTAAGAAAGTTTGATCATTAGCGCTGTAGAATCGGGCAACTTGGCTCTTGTTTGCTGCGGATTGACAGAGGATTAGTGGTTGCTTTGATGTTTTATTATTAGGCGCATTAATTGGCGTTTGAGGCTGAGCTCGCGTCGCTGTACCGGGCCGTCCCTACCTGGCGGGCGGGGCATGTACACAGTCTGCCCGCGCTGAGTCTGACCCTTGCCCTTTTGTTGTTGTTGACTCGCGAACGAATATTGTTGAGTCTGGCCATTGCCCTTTTGTTGTTGTTGACTCGTGAACGAATATTGTTGAGTCCGGCCATTGCCCTTTTGTTGTTGTTGACTCGCGAACGGATATTGTTGAGTCTGGCCATTGCCCTTTTGTTGTTGTTGACTCGCGAACGGATATTGTTGAGCCTGGCCATTGCCCTTTTGTTGTTGTTGACTCGCGAACGGATATTGTTGAGCCTGGCCATTGCCCTTTTGTTGTTGTTGACTCGCGAACGAATAGGGTTGAGTCTGCCCTTTGCCCTTCTGTTGTTGTTGTTGACTCGCTACAGGGAACGAATAGGGTTTAGTCGTCAGATTTTAACTTGAAAGTACTGGCACTGGCCGCAGTACTGACACGGGACGATATGATGATGGTGAGCTTGAAAGTTCGTGTTGATGTTGGTAGCCTTCATTCTGAGGCCCCATCACCATATCGTATGAAACTATGGGTTATGGTTCTGAATGGCGTGCTTTAACAACATCTATGCTGCTACGATAAGTCCAGCATGTATGTGAATCTAGGCATTGAACAATATTGCCAACGCCTCTTCAATTTCATCTTACATGCTGGCCAGGGCTCGAAGTGCATATGCATATGCAGTGGAGCTGTGCAGGTATTTCTTATGTCTACCTGCACCTAACCTGCATTGGTACATGTACTGGGATTTTTTATTGGTGTATATGGATTGTTATTAGCTGCATTGACTGGTATCAGCTATAAAATATAAACGAAAAAATAGCAATGGTTCCTGAACAAGTTTAGTATGATCCATACTTTCTAAATTCAGAGTGGTGCAGGTAAAACTTGGTGCAGGTAATTTTCAATGTTACCTGCACCAGTGCAGGTATGCAGAAAAAGTATTTCGAGCCCTGACTGGTAAGCTTGTGACATCTATTACCTGACCAGTACCAATAACAATAACATTGTATAGTAGCACGGTGTGTACTCACCACCCATCATCACGTACTGAGGCTGCTGGTGCTGGGCCATCACTGAAACAGAAGCAGAAAATGTAATGCCATAATTACGTCAATCAATGTTCATTAAATCAAATAAATAACTACATCATCATCATTAGAATATTGTATTATATTGCAATTCCTGCCTAGTTGCAAATTGCTGGTAACATGAAAGTGGCAGGCAATTGATATAGAACAGTATATAATATGCCTAGTGCAGCCTTGCCATATATTATAAGTTCTTTTTTTAAACAAACTATGAAAGGCGAAAAATCCCACTTTGTCTGTAATGTGTGGGATATGTGATGTTAGGAAGTAGAGATAAGAAGGTACAAGACACACTTCTGATAGAACATGGCTTAGACACAATAGCTTAGGCCCCCTTTCCACTAGACGGCGATTGCGCTGTACTCTAACTGCGACCTAAATAGGATATGTGTAACCTTCGCTTTCACACTGGGTATATCATACAAACGCAAAAGTGTGACTGAGAAGACACACAAAGTTCAAAAAGATTTCTTTCCTATAGAATTTGTTGAACGATTTGTCAAATTTGAGGTCGCAGAGAGAGCGCGGCGAGAGCGCCCATTTTTGTGTGTCCTTTTGGAAAGGGGGTATTAGAGACAAGAGCCCTTGGGCTAGATGATTGAAATATAATTCAGTAGTATCAGCAATGTGCTTGATACAAAACAGTGACTTCAAAATATGAAGGATGCCTCACCTGGTGCCGGCTCCAGGCCACCCTCATCAGGTGCCCCCTCTGCTGGAGGGAGGTCGGCCGGGGCATCAGACACGCCTGACAGACCCCTCTCGAAGTAGCTCCACCCTGCAAAAGGCTGGAACTCGCCCTTCACCATGTTCTTGTTGCGGGAGGACAGGTGGCACTGCCCGTCCATGCTGTGGTCGAACGATCGGCAGAAGAAGGTGGTGGACTCCAGGCAGAACTGGGCGCACTGCTCGGCGTTCACGTTGGCGAAGGAGGCGTCGTTGTGCCCCTGGATGGCCATGCCGATCTCCTGGCCGAAGCCGGTCAAGGCCGCTAAGACAAGATAAAATAACGTTAAAGATCTTAAAATTATCATTTTGAAGTTTCCTTTCATTTTAAGTGTTTAAATGTTTTGTCCTTGTCACTGAAGATGAAAATGCGGAGAAACCTCTAGTTGGCTACTCGTCTTTGAGCCTCCCGGGTCATCCTCATCTTCATCATCATCATCATCATCATC
>NC_049981.1:5287397-5342680 GCF_000003815.2 Branchiostoma floridae
CAGTAAGTGTTGGAGAGTAATTTCATCTTGTCATTACAAACCTACAGTTACCGGCTTATCATTCAGATATCTGTCCACATTGGGTCTATGGTTGTCTACCAACTGACTCATATCGGGCCATATACAACAATGTAAAACTAACTACATCAGTGTTGTTAGATAATCTCCAAGCAGATTCCTCACGTGGCATAAGGCAGAAACATAAGCTAGGGAAGGAGTTTAGCCGGCAGAGGAGTAAAATTCCTTCCCCAGCTTATGTTACTGTCTTATGCCACGCAAGGAATCTGCTTGGAGATTAGTTGTTAGAAGCGTTAAAGCACTTCAAGCCGAGCACGACGGCATACTCACACTCTGCGGGGATCATGACCATGGCGGGTTGGTCATGATGGGCAAAGTAAGGTTCGATGTGATCTTCCGCCGCAGCAGAGGACTCTTCACCATTGCCTTATGTAGAGAACGGTAGCCGAGGGGAAACACACAAGCGTTAAGGTAAGCGTTAAGGGTTAAAGTCAAAGGTATTCCTGGATAGAGTTTAAGGAGGAAGGGGCTCCGGTCTGTACCCTTTGTCTTAAGACCTCCTTCTCACTAAACAGCGAACACTGAGAAACCGATGAACTACCAAATTTGGTTTCTTTTATAATGGAAGATGCTGCATTTTGAAAAAAGTGTGATGTGAAATACAAAGCATACGCTATGGAAAATTTGATCTTCACCGATGAAATTCTTTGAATGTCCTGTCAAATGTTCAGTTGCTCGGTGGGCATAGCTTCTAGTGGAAAGGGGCTAAGAGAATATTGGACAGACGTTCTATCCAGGGAACGTACCGATATAAGTTGGTGTCAGTAAAGCCAAGAGACACACATTGTATTGTTATTTGGATGAAGTGTGTAGCAGTTCAATAATAATATTAATCATTGCCAGGTTACAATCAGTGCTTCAAAAATATGTCATGTATCTATGTATGTTGCATTGGTATGTGCGTTAATATGAGCTGTATTGGAATTGAAGTTACAAAACTTGGCACACGGCTTGCATATGTTACCAATTACAACAAAAAACAAAGCTTGATCAACCAGAGCAAAGCATTCAGGTTAAAACTTTGTTAATTTTAACAAACACCCGCGGGGAGAGATGTTCGCAGCGCAGGGAATAGCACCATTCCAGGATGATTTGTGGAGGTTAGAATTTACCGGGCTGGGGGGCGACCATCATCACCGTCTGTGGCTGGAGCTGCTGCTCGGCCTTGACGGGCTGTGCGCCCGGGGCCGGGGCCATCACCACCTGGGGAGCCTGCTGCTGCTTCACGGCGTACACCTGTTGGGCTATGGACAATACAAAACATCTGTCAGTAGAATTCTCATCAAGCAGTGACTACGTTTTAAAATTTTCGATGGCTATCAGTCCATCTTGTTCACAGAGTGACCTAGTTCTCGCGAGAGTTGTGAGAACTAGGTCGAGACTTGCGTGAATCTCCTGCCCCTCACCCCGCCTCCTTGCGGAGCTGAGTAGGTGTAGGTAGGACTTAGGCAGCTCCCAGCCATCATTGCGGTTCAGCTACATCTGTTAGAATAATCAGCTCTTTTGTAGACATTGCTTACCTCGAATCTTTATAGCCAGCACGACAAATGAAAAACTTTCGGCCCCCTTGACGACCCATCTCTACAAAGCTGACCATTTTCGGCTTAAGTGCCTACGTCATTATCCAGTCCTTTTATCCCTTTGGTGTCTTCCTCGACGTAGCATCACACCTTATACCCGACACAACCAAGACAGGACTTTTGACTTTCTTCAGCATAGCTGACCTTTATAGATATACTTATTTAAGGATACTTTTTTAAGGACATTTTTTTGTATATTTTTGTATTTTAGCCTTTTACCTTTTCCTCTCTTGTAACGAATGAGGGAAGGGCATTGTTTTCTTTAAAGAAGCCTGAGATATGTTGTTGCAAGAGAACTTTGCAACAGCTATCTGTACAGAAAGGGAAGTGTTGGATATTCACAATTGATAACATGTCCATCGGATAATCCTTCTTAGATCCGCCCGGAAACTTGTTCTTCAATTGGGAAACATTCTTGCTTCCTGGGTGGTATGTTAGTATAAAGGTTAAGTTAAGTGCCTTAGTGACACCTGGACAGAGAAAGTTTAGGTCTTTGTAAGAAGGATTTGCTTTGTATAGAATGTGGCGAACAATTGTTTATAGTTGTATTGTTGGGAAGACAATGGGGGATGCCTCGCTTTGGCAGATAACGGAAACATCTGTCTTATCACTGACACTCACGATTTGCAGTCTTACTTGGAAGAATGTCCAAGGAGCCTTTAAAAGCTCCTTGGTATGTCCAAGACGATTCGGGAAGCCGCAAAAGGATTTAGAGATTTCCTGGACAAAGGCCGACATTGTTTTTGTATTTATGCTACAATGGATGGTGCAACAAAACTTTTAAAAGTCCCTAATCTTTAGTCAGGAGATACTCACAGGACGAATTCCACGTCACACATGTTTGCTGATAATGGAAAACTTTTAGTTTGCATGATTCTATCTTACAGAGTAGAAGGACGAACAACTTTATGTTGATTTTCCAGGTATCACTAATACTTACATTTTCAGAACCATGATTTTTGTGTGTGATTGATATATCACATTTCATTACCAATGGAGGCTATTAGACCTAAAACCGCTGGAAATCCAACCCTTTGACGTTTTACATGCAATCTGGGTACACGACAGTTACTTAGCCGTCACAAAGGGAAGAAAGTCCGCTGTATTTTATTTTGTCAGCTGTGGGACCCTGTCGGCTATTATGACAACGCGGCTTCAACAATGCAGAAAATTATATCACAGACCACTTTACAACTTGTGAATGGCGGACTCCTTTTACATATTAATTTGTTTGATATATATATCTAAGAGCGTTAAGAGGATGAAAAAAACTCTCACAAGTCTTTTCATGAAATCTTCAGAGGCATCTATTAAACCTACCAGATGCTGCAATGATTTGTGTACATCATTCTAGTTTTATGCACGATATCTTAACTATAGTCATTAAAAAATAGAAACTACAGCCAAACGAAATCATAGTTCTTTGCAGGGTTGTAGCCAGCCTGAAATCATTTTCCGTTCCCTAAATTATAAATCCTTTCTATTGTCGAAGGTGTGACGTTCCTAGGGGGGTCCGGGCGCATACCCACCGCCCCCCCTCCCGGAAATTTTTAAATCTAGACCCTCTGGAACGCTATTTCTTGCATTTTGAGGCGTGAAGTTGTGTAGCCAGAAACAGCTGGACGCAGATGTTTCTCCCTAGCTGCAGACAGATGTTGAGCGTCCTAAGATCAGACCATGACCCTGGCTTCAAGACTGTTATGTCAACGGAAGAACGACGTGCAGGAAATTACTCTAGTCGAAACGTGTCAAACAGAAGGGATTGTGTCAACTCTGTCGCAGACGACACAACTGTTGCACCAGACTACATCAAAACAGTCCTCTACCCCTTGCCGAGACCCTGACTGACATTGTAAACGCAAAGGTCTCTGAATGGTAAACCACAAACACTGTGGACAGCCACAGCTGTCGTCTATTCTTCTTTAAGACTGTGGACGGAAGATCTTAAGACTCAGGATTGCCGACAAGGATATCTATACATGAATTGTTCCTATTCACTACAATGTACTTGGATTTAGTCTAAGAAGTATTGCGTTAGACCACCTTTGCCATTTCCTGCCCTTTTCTATAGGAAAAGGAACATATACGGCATCTTGGGTGTTCTAGACAAGTGCTTGACACTATTTTGTCATCCCTGAGAAAAACAGACTTCTTTGAAGTCAGCCTAATTAAATCCCAGTACTTCACACTGTAAGTCCTTGTATTCAAACATCTGTGCTATCATTAGAACGGCATAAACTGGGGTTTTCTATGCAGAAGATGTTTAGTCAAAATACGACTTGTAAGACCCTGAGGAGCATCTTTTCATGTCGATGTTGTATAAACTCGTTCGCATCAAGAGTATGAAGGCGAAATGGTAAACAAACACTTAGTAGCTGTAAATGTGCAACAAACAATGCCATCAAAGGGAAAACGTCTAGACTAGTTACGTAACACTGCCGGACTTTGACGGTATTCAATTTACAAACGTACGAATAAAGGCGCACTCTCACTGGACTTGGGGCACGCTTGCGGCATTGCTGCGTTCGAAAGATACCTAACGAATTTCAGAGATAAAAAACGAATTTTCTTTTGTGTATTTTGTCGTCTTCTATGTCATGCTTTTACGTATTACGCAATATCTAAATTATAAAAAAATCGGAGAAAATAACAAAATATTGACGTAGTGAACGAACCTCACAGTGACGCAAGCTTGACACAAGTGTGGTGGGAGCGCACCTTAACACTGCCGGATTGACGGTTTTCAATTTACAAACGTACAAATAAGCGTGCGCTGTAGTGAAATTCGCAACAATGTGCTTGCGTGTCATCATCATCATCATCATCACCACCATTCTCATCATCATCATCATCATCATCATCATCATCATCATCATCATCATAAGTCACTGTATTCTGCATCTACATTCTTTGACGAATCTTACAGATCTTGCACACAAAAAGCATTTTTTTTTCAAAACAACATATCAAAGCCTGCTTACTACAACAATGTTGTATATTAACGTGTAGGTATCAAATCTAATCTAAAACATCACTTCTTTGATACCTATACGTTTTATACGACAGACATGACAGACTTGAAGAAAAACTTGAAGAAAACGTTGTTGTATTATCTCATGAGTAACTGTCTGAACTTTAAGTACTAGAAATATTCGAAATTTACAAGATTCGTGAGATCTGCCTACAATAGGAAAGAAAAGCTAGCCCAATCACCTTAAACAAGAATCTATATCAACAGAAACAGTAAAAGAAACTAGACCGAGCCAAAGGATTGTAGACAGGGTAGTTTAAAAAAGTAATAAAATTGTAGATTCTACCTGAATCTCGGACCAGCCCCTATAATCATATTGACTCTGTGATAATAAAAGATTATACATTGAAGAAGGAACGCAGCAGAATAGAAAGAAAACAGCCAAAGATGTAGTTTAGGTGGGGTCTCGGTAGCTTTTGCCAGCAACCACCTAGAAACTCCAAAGATTCAACACCGGAATTTGAAAGAAAAGTTATGTTCACTGCCTCCACCACGAAATCCTACACGAAAAAGAGAAAAAATCCTAAAGCTATAAAATGGTTAGGAAGATCAGATGGGAAGTTTGAAAAGCAAGGGAGTTGTTTCATTTACCTGGTGCACAGTTAGCCTCGTCTGACCCATCCCTACAATTGTACTGGCCATCACAACGCTGGCTCTGAAGAATACAGTTGGATTGGTCACTACAGGCGAGCTGGGCCGGCCACGAGCAGCGAAGCATAATCTGTTGTACCGCAACCTGCTTCTTCGGCGCCCGACGGACCCGGTTCAGAATCCGTTCTTTCTCTGAAGAAAAACAAGAGCGCACGATAGGTTTCATCCACCTGATCGAGGACGTATGGACATCTAGATAGGATTAACTGCTCAAAACCGAGCGAGAGGAGTTCCATCATAGGAAGATGGCTGAGAGTTTGCGGGAAGAGTGGAGACGAACTCCGAAAAAGTAAAGGCAATGACTGAAAAAGGTCCAGTGTGAAAGGAAATTCATAGAGAGACTGACAGAAGCCATTAGGCCAAAACGTGTCAGGACGAGAAGTTGAGAAACTTTCATCCAACAGTAAAGGCAATGACTGAAAAAGAAAGACTAGTGTGAAGGAATTTCATAGAGAGACTGACAGAGGCCTTAGGCCAAAAGTTGTCAGGAGAAGTTGAATTACATCCTACAGTACGGTGCATCGAAGTTGCAGAGATTCTATTCCCAGATCCTTATTCTTGAGATCTTCGTTGCCGTTAAAAGAAGGAATCATTAGTAGTTGGTCGTGGATTCATCTCATAAAGCTTTGCAGGCTTTATTTAGGAAAAGAACACTGCCTGAACTGAGACAGAACGTTTTCGATGTTCAATAAACATTATTGATGATCGGCGACGATTCTCAACTTCTTTGTCTAGTTGGTAGCTCAAGGAATACAAACAGGACATTCAAACGATAGGATTTCTACGTCCTTGAGTCCATGATTGACAAGCTAGGAGGGGCAAGGTAAAAGGTTTTCAGCGTCGTCCAACAGGGTCTTTTGCAATTTCAAGTGTCCCTGCTAGCTGATAGTAACCATAGTCATTGCCATAAAAGCCTGTAATCAATTAGCGGTGTCCTGTTACAAGACGTGGCAGCTGTCTTCACAGTCGAGAAACTTTAAGATGCCAATCTCTGACACAGTTACTTAGCGTGTGTCGGTGAAGGCGGGCTCAAAACAGACGACCACTTAGCACCAGAACCCGATGACCTTGGCGATACGGATCGCACTCTGATCGTTTATTTTGTTAAGGTCTTCTATAGCCCAACACAACAGTCGTCACATAGCTGAGAAACCACAGGGTTCCTTGCCAAATGCCTGTATATGATACCTAGACATGTCTAGCTGGCACGTGGGGGGGTTGGACAAATTCCAACATTGTTGAACCTAACCGAGACAATGACTTAACAGTCTGGCTCTCTCTAACATTACCGTACAGTGTAGATCTGCAAAAGCACTCATGCTTCGGGTTTATACTCATTAGTAGTGAACTTGAGACTGTTCCCTGCACATTATGCATTGGCCTGGCTGTAGACTTGTAAAATTATTCAAGATAATTGTTCTCTACAACTACGATTATACACATGTTCTCCAGTGAATTTCAAGACCCGACAAACAGTCCAATTCATGTAATACATGGCTGCAATCATGCAATGGTCTTTTCTAGTGTTGCGCATTCAATAGAAAAGAAAAAGACAGCAAGAGAGTTTTCGTTCCTACAAAGAAGTCGATCTTCTGTGCTATCATACCTCTGTAAGTGATAAACCTTTTGGTTTCAGGAAATATGTATAAAAGCATTTCTACTCTGGTTAAAGACGATATGGTTTCTCATTGCTGCCGTTTTTACTCGTTAGAGTTTTTTCCAGAGCTAAGCCAATAGTACCCATTGATCGCAACCTCCTACGAATAGATTTCAATTCGTCTTGCTTTTATGGAATAATGTGTCAACTTTAAATTTTGTAAAAAAAATTGAAGGAATTGCGGACTTACCCTCGCAGTAGGAGAAGTGGAAGGTGGCGACTGTGGCGACCAGGAGCAGAACTAATTTGGCGTTCATGTTGGAAGCGCTAAACTCTTCTCACTCCAGGGAAGACGAGACCAGACGGCTGATGAGACCAGTGCGGTACGGCAAGGCGAGACCAGAACTGTGTGAGAAGGTGCCTCCTCGTCCCTCCCTTTAACTCTGTCTCCTCAGCCGTGCGCATGCGTTAGGAAACCATCCACCAATCGTGCTCCTTTGTCCAGAACAATGGACTAAAGTCCCAAAGAAAGGACCTCCTAAAAAGGTGTAAACTTGAAGGTGCGGGCTGCCTGACCTGGGTGTGAGAGGGTCAACCCGCACAGAGCTTAGCCTAAACAGACCTGTCTCAAAATTTCAGACAGTTTGTGAACAAGATTGACCAGTGCTTCGAAGCACTCAAAGACGTTAGTGTGGGGTTTTTAAAAGTGCCTCTTTATAGTTTTTAAACCACCTGTTGTCGGAAAAGAACAAGCACATGTACTGTAAAGAACAGAATGATGTTGGTGGTACATGTATGTTTGCTTTCTTTAGGCAGACCGCAAGACAGGTATGTTACTGTGGTTTTGTAGGAGGGATTCTTGTGGTAGAACCCAAAAGTTCACCTATACATCGTCCACATAGTAAGATTAAGCACTCTATTCAGGCTTCTTTATTTACTAATTGTGGAAGCACTTGTGAGGTGTGAGGTGGCATTTACTTTGTAGCTTTGTGGTGAGCAGATGATGAATGTAGTTAGTCCCTCTCTGTGGTCCTAACGAAAGATCACAGCTGTTGCAAACTGTGTCATCTGTTCTTCAGTTATGGTCATTTTGCTCACTGGCAAATGAGAGTTTAACTGAATACCGAATCACCCTCGTCTTGTACTATTTGATAACAAAAGGATAAGCACTTAATTTGTTGAGCCTGTGGTGTAAGTACCATAAACATTATACAAAAGCTTGGCGGAAAATTTATTAAAGGGAAGACAAAGACGAAGGTGCAGGTGTGTGTTTCACTTACTCCAAATAGTAAACGAAGGGGAAACTCTACCGGCATAAACCAATAAAAGGTGGGGATCTAGTTTGTTGGTTCAGTGGTTCGCTGGACGGTGATCTCGAATCTTGGCTCGTCTGTCTCTCTTTGCGTCCTGTCTAGGAGTAAATGGAAAGGGGAGAATGACTGTCAGAAGCGGCAGGTGTGAGATGGATTGATGGTAAACACACACGAACATCAAGGACACTGCGCGGCGTCTTACACGTAAACTGTACCACACAGGGAGGGCATCCCATCAGGGGTCTTTTGTCTGGAGAAATTCCGATCATTTCTCAAACAGATCGAGCAAAGTGTTTATCATGATCGATGCTGACATGGCGATAACGCACCATTCAAAACGCGTGTCTTTAATAATTATCGATGACAGAATGGACGAGGTCACCTTTTATAATCATCGTGTTCTTTTGAAAAATGTACATGTATCAGATACTTTAATTCAGGGTCTAGATAAAGGTTTCCCTGCGTTTGAAACATTACCCCCCAACATCAAAGAAACTGTTAATGTTTTGAAGATCGTTTATCTTTGGAGGCTGTTTGAAACAAAGCTTTAGGTTCCAAGGTATACGTAGAAGAAACACAGAGCTTCTATTTTTTTTCCTTAGATGAACCATTCATGTACATTTGTAGACAGATGACGCGAGCAACAACTAGTACCTCATCTTTCTTTACTACACAAGAAAGGAGGAGTCTTTACATTTTCAAGACATTTGCTGATGTATAAGGCAGGGTATGTCCACAATGTACAAAATAGCCTTCCGAAGAAAACAGACATTGAGTTATATACCTTTGCCCAGAAGGTTATGTTTTCAGTAGCGCTTGTATGTATGTATGTATATGTATGTATGTATGTACGTATGCATGTCCGTATGTATGTTTGTACATGAAGCATAACTCCTGTACCTGGATGGATTGTATTAATTGTTATATGGTATGTGGGTAGGTCTTTATGAGACCTTGAAACATGATTAGATTTTGGGCATTATAACGGTTTGTTAAAGTACTGCAGGAGACCTTCCGGTTTCGATATCTTGATTTAGTTGATGACAATTACTCTTCAGTATCCTTACTTGCATGTCTCCAGTCGTCTGGGCACGAATATGGGTATACTCATGTCGTTCCGTGCCAGTAGCCAGGCCACGGCCTTCTCATTAATTCTTCTGAAGCATTCAGAATCAAAGCTTATTACTGGTGGTTTAAAAGGGGCAGAATCCCAATATTCAAAACATTAAGCTATTGAATACATAAGAACGAAAATCCGAGGACAAGGGTCAAAAGATACGAGTATTTTTTTTTGTATTGGATGAGGTGATGGGATAGAATATCTACATTTAGGTACTTCAAATTTGCAAAGTCAAGTAAAGCTTTTTAGATCTTCATTAATCGTTGGTCGTTGCCATCACGGTCGTTGCCATCGGCATCATGAGCATGATCATCACTATCACGGACCTGAGTCAGCTTTTAACAGATGTCCCCTATGTGGCAGAGACTGTCATTCTCGCATAGGACTGTTTAGCCATAGCGGAAGCTGTAGGGCTGATTTTCAGTTAAATTTTGCCATGGTCATTACTGACCATAGGAGGTAATATATACTGCCTTTAATAATATAACTTATATTTGTGGTCGAGGAGTCTATCAATAAATATAAAGGGCATCAAAAGCGAAGCTATATGTCAGGGAAAAGTCACACAACATCCTTACGCTGCCTCTTTCCTCTAACGAACCCTTGGTTGGGTCAAGGCCATACAACCCACAGTCGAGCCAACAAACACCGACATGCTAAAACTCTCAAAAACAAGGTAAACTAATAACGCATGCAGCTGAGGTGGATACAGGTAGAATAACCAAACTGTTGGTGCTAGCCCAGTCAGGTGAGCCATCGCTAATTAGGGGCAATCTATCACTCTGACGGCCGGTCGTGGTCCACCGAGCCCCCGCCAACTGGCAATGTGTAGAACGGTACGATAAAAATCTACCCTCGTGGTCAGGAA
Source organism: Branchiostoma floridae (assembly GCF_000003815.2). NCBI lineage: Eukaryota > Metazoa > Chordata > Leptocardii > Amphioxiformes > Branchiostomatidae > Branchiostoma > Branchiostoma floridae. The sequence goes on from NC_049981.1 coordinate 5,297,636, forward strand.
GCTTTTAAACTGAACTTGTGTAACGGCTAACACTTTGGTATGGCGGTTTGTACGGACGAGAGCCTTCGGTGATGACAGAAAGTTTAGAGTACAGGGCATAAGAATTTTCTTTTACACAACCAGTTTTTCTCACCTGCTGATGCTTCGATGTCTGTAAGAACTCCAGTTAGAAGCTCTGAGGAAGATGTCTGACAGACATCGAAACGTCAGCAGGTGAGAAAAACTGGTTGTGTAAAAGAAAACTATTTTGTCCTATGACCTACCAACCTGATGAAATTATTGTCGGAAGTTTAAAGTACAGTTGTGAGGTTTTCGTGCGCTGTGTTTAGGAATGAATGATTGAAACTAACACCTTTCACTTAACTTGGATATCATATTTCACTGTCATAATGTTACCGTTTTTTTCTGGTTTGGGCAGCATTGATATTAAACGATGACAAATTGAAAATTGAATTAGAGTGAGAGTATGGAAAGTCAACAGCAGATAGAAATTTCTCTGTATCTGACAGGAATCTACTAGAGTGGCCAGGAAGCTTTTAGACGGGCTTTGTGGAACACTTCGTACGGGCTAGAGCGTTTGGCGATGATAGACCGTTTAGAGTAGACTTGCTTAGGTACAATGACGGTGCTTTTGGGTCCAGAGTTTAGATGATAGAAAGTAACACTATAGAAAAGACGCAATGCTCTCGTCGACTCCATGTTTGTGCCTTATCCTTCAATAAAAAATCTTTCTATTTCTTGTTTTGGACATCAAAGTTTGAATTGTACAGACTTGATTTTGTTGTGAGATTGGAAACTCGAATCTAATGGGTACTTCTTCTTCTTCGTCGTGTATACGAATCTACTAGAGTGGTCTGGAAGTTTTAAAGAGCTATGTGCACCGGGTTGCACTTAGGTATTGGCCTTTGCACGGGTGAGTGATGGCAGTTCATTTAGGGTTGATGGCGTGGTGATGTTTTTGAGCTCAGTGTTTAATTAAGGAATGAATTATGAAAAATAACACTATGGAGAAAAATCAAAATGATCTCTTGGATATTACGTGTCGATTATTTCGTTATTTGTTTAGGAAACATAAATTTTGAATGCCAAAATGACTGTGATTTGAAAGTCAAAATCTGTTAGCTAGGGATATACGGATTTGCTGTAGAATTCAGATAATGATCTAGCCACGTGGCCAGGAAGCTTTTTAAACGGGTTTCTTTGAGCTAGTAGAAAGTTAGAAGGCATTGCCTCATGTGTGAGCGATTCAGCGATGACAGATAATTTAGGATAACAAAGGGCTATGGTGTAAGGGACATAATTTTACCTCCTGTGTTTGCAAAATAATGTTGAAAATATGCTTGACACTGTTGAATTTTTTTACATAGTTTTCATAATCTTCTTATCATTTCTCGTTTAATAAGCTTTGATTCCCAATGGCATTATTAAACTCCAGAAGAAAAGTCCTGCAGTAACTTTATCCATCATGGTTGACCGGCTGTGTATATGGTGAATAAAAAGCTAGAAAGGATCAAGTTTCTAAAGCTGGTTGTCTGGAACAGCTGGGTACACACTCGGCGCTGGTGAACATGAGAAAGTCCACACCACTGCCTAGCAAAACCCGTATCTAATGCACCCAATACAAACGGGACCCATACCACCGTGGTGTGGACTGACAAGGGGTGGTCGGGCGATCGTCCTGCAAAGCGGCGCCTTTGAACATATGGTTACCGGTAGAATCGGCCAGTGTTGCGGCGTTTCCGGGCCTGTGTATCGTTCGCCCGGATAGACCCTCTGAGCGGCACTTGCCCCTCCTCTTTGCTTTGAGTGGAAAAAGCGTTCCCCTCCCACTTTAAGTGGGGCCAGTCTCGGGTTCGTACCCCCTTTCCGCCCTCGCCGCGCTCTCTCTGCGACGTAGAATTTGACAGATCGATCGCGCAACGAATTGTATAGAAAAGAAACGAGTTTTTTACACTTTCTGTGTTTTGTTGTCTTCTCAGTCACACTTTTACATGCTGTATGATATACCCAGTGTGAAATCAAAGGTTAGATATCCTATGTAGGTCGCAGTGAGAGCGCAGCGCGATCGCCGTCTAGTGGAAAGGGGGCCTAACTATGTACAAAGTCTGGGCTGATTTAGCGGTTTTCCTTGTACAGCCTAAAACGGAATATGATATATCTTTATACAATTGCTATGCATTTGCGTAGGTTTGATTTCCAACCTGCTCAAGATATCATTGGGGATTTCATTGCCATTATTTTATACACAATTTAAATCAGTCATACTATAAGGCCACATGGTTGCAAACCCGAGGTTTATACTGCAGTAGTATGAAGAAGACGAATTTTATTTCACAATATATAAAGCTTGTTAATGAAATACCCAGATAGACTGCAGACAGAACGTATGGTTGGAATTGTCGGCGATATTTTGGGCGGGGCAGTGCACAGGACATTCAAGGACTGTACACACTCTGGGCACGCCAGATATGTAGAAATGGTGTGTACCATTGCTGTGGAACATTGAAGGAATGGCATGGTGGGAATACTGTAAATGCATTTAAGTTCGCGGGGATTTAATTTTGCGATAGCAGGAAAAATAACTTTTCGCGGTGGTTTTAGTTTCGCGGTAACACCATAGACTGCAGTGTAATACCATCATAGAAAAATGTTCGCGGTGGTTTTACGTTCGCGTTGAAGTGGTCACCGCGAAAACCGCGAACATTAATCCACCGCGAACATTTCTGCATTTACAGTAACAGCACTTTTAAAGTGGTAGAAAGGACGGCGAAAAAGACCTTGGTCTATGCCAAATAGAGATTATTCAAGCAATTGTATATGCATGATTCAGACGTTTCAGATACCACCGCCATCTTTCGTCATTGACACTGAAGAGATCTTTTTGAAGAGCAAGTTTTATGTCCTAACTATGAATGTAAGTTTTGCAAGTTTTATATCCTAACTGACGAAATATTACGGATGTTATATGAAACGTCTGACCATTTCCAAAATCATATCCAGTTTAGTAATTGCAATTTGGCGTATTTTTAACTACCTGGATGTCTAACCTTCATCGTTGTACCTTAGTCTATGGTTGAAAATAGTTTTTGTAACGTCAGAATAGATACAGAATTAGAAAACTTTATACGTACTATCTAGAGCTTCGATGGCGTTAAGACATCGGTATGTTTGAAAGAAGTGTACAGCAAAAAAAAAAAAAGATCTGAAAAGTTGTTTTTTTACACGTTCACCTGTACTGAAAAGCCCAAAGAGTGCTGCTGGTATCCAACGTATGTCCCTGTTTATAAACTAACATAGGATTTGCCTGTATTTTATTTGCTTGGTGTAGGCCTACTGGTATTCTACGTATGCTGTTGTGTGTAAATAGTACGTCTCAGTGTGTGTAGTGACTACTGACATCATCCTGTACGTAAACCATCTGGTCAGAAAGAGGCAACAAAATCAGAAGTTTAAAAAGAATACTGTCGTCTTCATGGTCTTTAAGGGTAAGGTTATGAAAGTGTCATTATGCTATATCGCATATAATGACATTTGTCTGACTATGCAATCGTGTTAAGCGAAAATTAAATATTAATAAATTGATGGAATGATTAGAGTTTGATGTATCTTTCTAGGCTGTGGCAGTTAGTTAGATGTCACCATGATATTAGTAGCCTTTTTTCTGAGTTCGAAACTCAGATGTGTTACGCTTGACCGATTGAACGAATATGAAGACATAATTGAAATTTTGTTTTAGAAACTTGTTCTCAGCTCTCTCAGTCTCCTGAATATGGTTTAGTCCCCCCACCCCCATATTACGCCAAACCTGTAACACCATGCAAGGCCTGATCCCTATTTTGTAATCAGGACTACGCCGAAGCCCGGGGGTCCAAATGTTAATATTAAGGATATACTGTCTCTAAGTGGATTCTGCCCATATTCCCTTTCTGTTCTTTGTCATTTTTGTTGTAATAAAAAACAACAACAATAAGATGCCCTGAGAAAACGCTTTGTTGTGTATTTATTGTGAAAAGCAGCTATAAAGCCCTCAACATAATTATGTGCCTTATTTTTCTTTCAGCGTTCATGTCTGATCTGTCAAAGAAAGAGTAACTTTGATTTATCAAATATAACACATTGGCATCTGCTCGTATGCATATCTATTATATAATGATTCTGCCCAATTTAGAGCTATAACAATCTTGTTGCTCTTTGCCAATATAAAAAGAGCCTTAACTTGGTACTGGTAAGCTTAAGATTTGTGAAACCGTCTGACAAATTTCAAAGAAAGTATTGAACCCCAATTTTACGTTGAAGCAATGTGTCTCCTATCCATGTCTACGATATCGAATTTGACATTAGATCATTACTAAAATTGGTCTTTGCCAAGTCTAGTCCGTTGATGTCTGCACAAGATAAAGTTGAAAAGGCACCCTGACCCTATCAACTTTAAGGCACACGTTGAAAACTAGTTCTTTGCTCCAGACAACAACGTCTTTGCTGTCACGTCCCTCGTTTGTTTCCGTCACTCGTCGCGTTGCCACTCCAGACTCAGCCAGCGTGAAACAGATGGAGCAAAGAACCAGCCTACCAAAGAGCTGCATTCAAATCAGCCCGGTTTGTTATGTCTGCCGTGTTCCAGAGAATAGGTAGATTAGTTAAACAAATAACAACATTGTTCATTGTTACCTGATAGGGGTTTACATGTAAACATGGCCGCCTTCTCTCCCGGGCTCTCCCAACACAAACACGGCTTTGTTGTCTAAGAGGCTTTGGGCGAAGGTTACACCATACAGGAGGGGGATTCACGGGCGGACAATGGGGGTAGACACGCAAAAATGTTACTTAACCAGACAGGAGTACCTCTTACTTAAGACTCTACCTGCACAACTTTGTAAAGGTGTTGAAGACCATGGGAAACGCCCATACTGTGAAACTATGCATGCTTGTGTTGACTGCATAGAGTCATTGTATTTTCACTGCTATTTAATCTTTAAATGACATATGAACAAGCGTGTAGGATTCACTTTAAGACAATTGTAGTAGACACGCAAAAATGTTACTTAACGAGACAGGAGTTCCTCTTACTTAAGACTCTACCTGCACACCTTTGTAAAGGTGTTGAAGACCATGGGAAACGTCCATACCGTGAAACTATGCATGTGTCGACCGCATAGTTTCATGGTGATTAACGCAATATGTAAATATATCTCCATATGTTTCAAAAAGCGAGAAGAACATGTTAGATGTAGCCATTAGCGATATTATATGATATTACCTCAGTAGTAACACATAGTGCCTTAGTTCTCTTTCCATTTAGCCTAGTTTGAAACCATTGTATAAGTTTAGTTTTTCCTTTGCATCCATAAGAACACAAGTGGTCCCTTTGTGCATTTAGCATTAGGGCATGAATATGCAATAAAGATATGCAATGCACATATGTATTTCACTGCTTTTTAATCCTTAAACGGCTTATGAACAATGGTGTAGGATACACATTGAGACAGTTGTAGTAGACACGCAAAAATGCAACTTAAGACAGGTATAGTTCTTACTTTACACCTTGCTCATCACAGACAACCATACTATGAGACAATGCAGGCATCCGAATGTCTAAACTATTATCTTCACCACCTTTTATCTAATATCTTTTCTGATATATGAAGAGAATTTAGATTGGGAAAACGGTAGAAATCACGCAAAATGTTACTGAGGAATACTTCTTTTTCCTCGTGCTCAACCTACATGGCAAAATGCTATTCTTTAGACTGAAAACTGTCATGCCGTGAAGGTGTGCAGGTGTGGATTCGTTCTTTCTTTGCTATTTAGTGTTTTGGATAATCTCAGAAGGAAAGAATGGGTTAATTGTTGAGAATATACTGCTGGACAATGGTAGCAGGCTCGCAAAAAATGTTACTTAGCGAGACTGGAATACTTCTTCTTAGCTTAGCCCCACCCTACACATCCGAATGTCTCTCTGTGCTGGAAAACGGCTATATTATGAAATCTTGCAGGTGTTGACTTTTCCACTGTTTACTCGTTTGTCATTATCTATGGAGGAAAAAAAGAGAGGATTGTGAAAGATGCAGACTCAGGAAACGGAGGTAGACTTAAGTATGACTATCGGCATTGTACATTGAATAAGGATTCAAACCGATGGGTGTTCTATATCGGACCTTTCCAACGTTCAGGTCAGGTCAGTGAGAGTGTTACCATGTGTGGTATTTGCTATAGTTACAAATACTCATTTGACAGTCATGTGAATTGTTTTAAGAATGGTCTCCGTAGTCCATGAAACAACAGTTTACCTATGACATGCATACCTGGATACCTATGTCTTTTTAATACGTCGACGTATTTCACCACAACCTGCTCTGATATTGAACAGAATAATTAAGAATATTTTGAAAGTGTCACCTATCCTTAGAATATCGAGATTTATTTATCAAAATAAAATAAATGCCATAACTTTGCAAAATCTTTTTTTTATGATACAAAGCCAAGCATTTATGTTTTTTACCCGTTTTTGAAGAAGCTGGCGAGATAAGAAATACTGTGAATGGAGAGAGTTAATTTCCAAGAGTTGTCACACCTAGCCTCTTTAATACCCCTGTCACATTTGGCGAAAATCGATCGGAAGACGATTCTGCAGCAATCGCCCGAGCCTCGCTTATAATGAATGAATGAAGACCTTTATTGTACATTCATACCCACTGGGTTTAGTACAGGTCACAACAAATGATACAACATGATATAATGATACAATGAATCTACACTACTCAAGGATCGTATTCTACTACGTACATTCGGCTTCTTCTCGTTTCTTTGTGATATTGAAAATGTAAGAACAGATATGCTTTATAAGTAAAGGCTTGTCTAGATTCATAAGGAATATAAATTTGTCTATAATAATAACTTAGTTGCACAACAATTGTACAAGGTACAAAGTATAGCCTATATGTGACAGGGACGGTTTTCAGGTGAAAAATACGCGCAACCCTTTGCGGATCTTAAATATGGCCGATCTCCCATCGATACGCCCGAAGATCGTGGATAATGTGACAGGGGTATATACACCAGTCTCCGCGACTGCGTCCTTTCAATCCATACACATTGAACGTTGTGTTCAAGTCAGTAAGGTGAAAAGTTGCCTGTAATGCTTTGTTAACTCCCCACCGCGACTGCAACTTTGCTAAACTTATCCCAAAAGAAATGGCAACCATTTAGCAGGTAACCCCGAAGTTCCTCTTTGTTCAGGTTTTGCAGTTTAAGTTTTAGAGTTCACAGTTTTGTTTACTGTAGTCGCTCGACACTGCTCCGTCGTCTCCCCATCTGTCAAGCCTCACATAAATCAAGCGGGAATGGTTGGCCTGCCCATGGATATGTTGACACGGGTTCGATTCCCAAAGAAAAACGTGCGAGGCTTTTGTCCGATAATGGATCGTAGAAACGGCGTCAATCTTCACTTATACACTTCAAAAGACGGCGAGCTCGAGAGAAAGAGAATCCACCGACACTTTAGCGTGCCGTGTTTATTTCTATTGGAGAACCGACGAAAAACGGGGAATCATTAGACCTCTAGTTTAAACTGGTACTTCAAAAGATTCCTCAGCGCTTTGTCTCCGGGGAAGAATGGAGAAAGAAAGTCCCTTTCATACCTATTTGCTTAGGTGAGTCCTGAGGTGAATAAGGCTACTATTGTAAACACCAGTTTGAGTGAAAGAATAACAGCCCAAGCCGACCCTTTGTTCTGGCGATACGTGTCTGACCTTTCACCAAGGTCAAGTCCGTTGGCTCTGTAAAGGGACAGGATTTTTAAACACAAGTTAAAGAATGTTTTCTTTGATAAAACAAAATATATACCCCCAAATTGTCCCATCGCTGTACTACTTCTGGTCCACATTCATAATCCATATTTCTTGGCCAGCGAAACAAGCTGGACTCTCACTGCACTTGGGGCACCGGTGCGGCACTGCGGAGTTCGTAGATGACTCAACGAATTTCAGAGATAAAGAACGAATTTTCTTACGTTTTGTGTATGTTGTTGTCTTCTAAGTCATAATTTTAAGTCTTACGCAATATCTAAATTATTAAAAATTGCGAAAATACCTAAACAGTGCCGCAGTGAACGAACCCCACAGTGCCGCACCGGTGCCCCAAGTGCAGTGAGATACCACCTTTGGTATATTCAAGCAGAGACAGCCGAAATGGACTGACTGATATATCATAAATTATTATCTCTTTAATGTTTATTTAAGCCTCTTGGGCTATTCAGGATAATATGTGGTTCAGAACACCAGCAATGACCAACGTGTATTCTACAGTATTTGCAATGTCAATATATTGATACATCAAATCAAATCTGATGGCGGATTGACGTTATCGCAGTCAAACATTTAGACGTTGCACTCTTGGCTTGAATTTCAGCTTATCTGTTTGAAGGGAATTCAGAATACTATTAATAGTGTTTCGATATTGTAATTTGTAGGTATGCCGTCGAAACCGGCAAGAAATTGATAGATTGAACTGAGCATCGCATTAGGGACATTCTTAACTGGTTTATAGATACATGTAACCGTTATATTATCATTTCTTAGCAGTTTAAGCCATTTCACTTATATGGTACAATCCGTACAAAGGTAAAACAATAGTTGATATTAAAGATATAAAATGATTCATCCGGAAAGACATACATATTATGCTATTTGTTGGCGAGGACCATACTATTAAACTTCAAAGTTAACAGCAGGGATAAGAGTCAACCAGCCCCTTGATGCGAACCGTACAAAAGCGCCACCTGTACCTTTCCAAAGGAATTGCCGATGGAAGTATGGCCCACTGAACAATTGGTAGCAATGAAAACTATACCCAATAGAATACAAAGTAGATTTGATTTTCACTCTTTTGTCGAATTGTGGGCCAAATTTCAGTAATGACGTTACAGTAAGAATTGGTAGGGATCGTATACATCGGTGTTGTCTAGTGGTGTTACAATACAAATATGTCCCCTTTACCTTAAGGGATACGATGAAGAAATTGCAACCTCAAGACCTGACTTTAAAGCATTCTTTACTCTCATAACATTGCAAGACATCAGAATCTGCAACACTGGAATATATATCTATGCGACTGATATTTTACAAAATGATCAAATTCTAATACGATGCTAAACGATACTTACACGCATACACATTGAAACAAATGTTAAACTTGCTGCCACTTTATTAAATTAGTTGAGCTTTTAGAAGGTATTTGTACTACACAGACTAAGACTATTGAAATTCTTCACAAGGAAATTATTATGCAACTGACATACTTATTAAGTACAGCTGTACAAGAATTGTACTAGCTATAAAAGCACATCTACACAATGTATGCTGCAATTGCCACAGCTTTTCAAAACAGGTTTTGCCGTTGAGACTTCTTAAAAGAATATCATAGATCTGCTGCAATGTACTAGAGGCAGAATAAATACACTAATTTCAGGCTCATTTTTTTCATTCACCATTCAAGTGATGTCATCATGATTGGAAGATCGTATAGTGATGTCATCATGATTGACAGTTGATATAATGATGTCATCATAATTGACAGTAGTTGCTGTTCTAAGCTCCTCCTACGCACGGTCCCCAACTGGCTAATCGCCTATATGTTGGGACCCTGCTATCTGAAGGGCCACCCCCAGTTACTGTGAGCATTGCCACAACCCAGCTGTCAGCCAATCAGAGAATAGCCTTTCAGTTTTCACAAGGGATCTCGCAAAGGCCTGATTGGGCGCTGATGGCCTGGTTCCCATATAAGCTCATTAATATTTATAAGCAGGACGGCAGTAACCAAGGGTGGCCCTTCAGATAGCACTGGGTCCCCACATAGGGGATTAGCCGGTTGGGGACTGTGCATTGGAGGATGGTTCTAAGGTGTAAGGCAGTGGAATCGTCCTGAGATGGAGGTCCTGAGCAGGGCAGTATTTTGGTTTCCAGCCTTGTAGCTCTCTAGTTCTAGCCTGAACAGCACTTTTGCTAATTACCAAGTTGAACGTTAATTTCTTGTATGCAGAAATGCTTAGGATGGAAATCAGGGTAAAGTCACAAAGATAATGTTAAACTTGTATATTATGTCAATGAGTGTTAGACACCCTGGTAATAAGATACAAAAATTACTCAAGATACACCATTATACCATCTTCAATTCAATTGCTTGAGTAACTTTTGCATTGTGTAAAACTATTTTCATTAGTTCATAATGTTTGTATAACTATTAATAGTTAGAAGCTGGTTTTTACAATTGATAAATAAAAAACAACAAGATGTCAAACAAGGACGACAGTTTATGAACAAAATGGAAGGCATGAAATTTACATGATTATAAGACAAACGGCAACTCCACTTTCACTATAACTTTACACATTACCACAATGAAGCTAAAATATCACACGTTGTGCAAATAATAGTTTACACATGTAATTTACATATCATTCAGACCAAGTATTTAATACACACTAGACATGAAGAAGCTAAAAAATACATTTGTGGCTGGACGGTACAGTAAGTTAATATATAATACAGTAAACAATTAAAAAAAGTAACATAACACATTTAAGGCAATACTGATTTTTTTCCTACACCATCTAAGTCGATATTAGCTACACATCAAATCATCAATATCACTTTATTCTATTGCATTTTATTAAAAGCTGCCACAATTTTCTTTTTCATGATTAGCACGAGGTGGTAGCACATTTTTACATTAGACCCTTTCAAAGATCCTACTGCATGCTGGGAGAAGTACTGCATTATGGGTAACAAATGATGCAGCTTCTAACATTTTAATTTGACCTCTGATCTCCCACCTTCTCTCTAAGTTACCTTTAATTTAGTTCATTTTGTTGCTTTTCTGTTTACTTATGGTACAAGATTTGTTGTTTATGTTTTGCTTTTATTGTTTATGAATTGTAGGACTCCAGGAAGAAAAATGATACTACATTTAGTATCACTAATGGAGATCCCAATAAAACAAACAAACAAACAAATCATTACCATGTTAACATAATTTATATGCAATGCATATTGTGGTCTATGTTGCTATGGTATCATTTTTGCCCAAATATACCCATAATGCCCTGCATCTCCCAGAATGCAGTCTGTGGTGTCTGAAAAGGTTTAATAGGCAATATCTCACATGCAATTTCTTAAGGCTGCACTTGATTTTTCTGCATGTTGTCTCAAGACTTTGCTAAGAAACACTTAACCAACATCATTCTAGCACAGACAGTTCTGAAGAAGCTGGTGACACTTTCTTGGACTCCTGCACTGTCTTCATTTCTAAGTTGCTGGGGACCTGTCAGTGAGAAATTAAATCAATGTGAGCTCACATGCTTAGAAAACTGTATGAAAGGCACAGTTTTTCAAAAACTTCACGACATTTCTATTTCCACAGTGAATTCATAGAGTACTTACTTACTGATAGGAAGTTTTTGATTGTAACAAAAATGGTGCATGAAATCAAAACAATGAAAGAGGTGAAGTTCTATATACATAGCCCTGACATTACTCCTACAGCTGAGCTACATGGGTAGCCATGATTATATTTTAATAAGCTTAAAGTGAGTTAAACTGACTGGTTTAACATGAAAAATTAACAACATGGGCATCCAATTGAATAGAATTTGCTTTGGAAAAGTGTGAAATGCTGTCTGGTATCATAGGTTTTCAGAGGGTTGTCATTTCAATGTTTTTCAACCACCTTTCCAACCCCTGATGACCTTCAGCCCTCCCCAAAGAGTAGGGCAGACAACGATTTAAAGCTGAAAACAGCCCTGATTATGCTACAGTCATAATTGAGCTGGGGTGGATCTCTGGCTGGGCTCTGAAGCTACAGAGGACTCCTACATGTACTTGGTGCTTATTTATCACCAGGTCCTGGGTTGATTTTAACTGCTAGTCTAAAAAATCTGGGGCCTGGCCATGCCCAAATATAATCCTGTAGCTGCAGGGTGTCCCACGGGGCCACGTAGGGCTAACACCCTAATATGCAAAATAACAGCCCTCAAATTATTTGACAGGGCTTCTTTCTCCAATTGTGACTGTAGCGTTACAGGTTATGCATACTAATCGCAAACCTGAATTAAGAGACTCTTTTTACACAACCACTGCTTTATTCTCACCAACGTTTTGGTGACTGTATGTCACCTTCTTCAGGGTAATTCCGACTGGTTTACATTGTACTGCAGGACAGGCCGTTTCTGCTTACAGTTCAGATGCGGTCACAAAACGTATTATAGTATTTACATTAGGAACCACATCTGAACTGTGAGCAGCGACACCTGTCCTGTAGTACAATGTGAACCAGTCAGATTTATTGCCCTGAAGAAGGTGACAGACGGTCACCAAAACATCGGTGAGAATAGAGCATAGGTTGTGTAAAAAAGAGTCTCTTTATTCCTTGGTTGTCACAATGAGTTACCTGTGTACACTGTGTCTTCATTGTCAGAGTAAATTACATCTCTGGAGGGAACCAAAACGTTGGTGAAAATAAAGCAATGTTTGAGTCTCTTTATTCAGTGATGGACCGAACCTGATAAAACTATTCACAAAAGTACGAACCTGTAGCCCTGTCTGCACAGTGAGCCCCCCACACCATGTCATGAAGGCAGGTAGAACAGGTTGCTGGAACTTGGCCTTGAACTGGTGCAGGAGCTGTTTGGTCTCCGCATCATGGAAGGACAGGACAAGGTTGTCGTAGTCAAGATAGACGCCTATTCTCTCGGGGATCGAGACGTCAAGTTGTTTGGACTTGTTGTTGTGCTTTGCTGACATGGTGTTCTGTGGGGAAAAATGGCAAAGTGGTCTCACTTGTGGTTAGGATTGCAAGGCTTGAAATACTTTTTTTCTGCATACCTGTACTGATGCAGGTAACATTAAAAATTACCTGCACCACTCTGAATTTAGGAAGTATGGATCATACTAATATAGTCCAGGAACCATTGCTCTTTTTTTCTTTTATACTTTATAGTTACTTTACATTTCATACTTTATAGTTACCCTTCTATCTCCAGCAGTGATGTTAGGAAAACACCACTTTTGCAAGAGGGGGACTTAAGTATCAGAAAGTCTATGTTGCCCCCCGTCTCTGTTGAGGGTGGGCCGTAGGGCCGATACTTACACATGTATGACCCCCTCTTGCAAAAGTGGTGTGTTCCTGACGTCAATGCTGTAGATAGAAGGGTCATTCTGTGAACAAGGTCGACGGAGAATGACCGAAAATTTAGAGGGGTAAGTCCCTGTAGTTAGTGTTTAAGCATTTTCTATAATGTATTTTACCAACACAGATGAACTTTCATGCTAAAACATTCCTTTAGCTTGTTGTATGAAGACTTACCTGTAGCCAGTTGTTGACATGGAGGCACCAGGATGTGTTAGTTTTCCCTAACTGGTCAAACTTGCCCAGGTTTCTGTAGGCCACTCCCAGGGTGTAGGACTTACACTCAGGCTGTGCTGTAACCTCCCAGTAGTGCTGTCCTTCGTCTAACGTCACATCAGCTGAGATAAACAAAGAAACAAACAAATAATAAACAAGTACTCAGGCTGTGCTGTCACTTCCCAGCAGTGTTGTCCCTCGTCTAACATCACATCAGCTGAGATAAACAAACAAACAAACAAATAAACAAACACACAGGCTGTGCTGTCACCTCCCAGTAATGCTGTCCTTCATCTAACGTCACATCAGTTGAGATAAACAAACAAACAAATAGATAAACAAACACTCAGGCTGGGCTGTCACCTCCAAATAATGATGTCCCTCGTCTAATGTCACATCAGCTGGGATAAACAAACAAACAAATAAACAAAGACTCAAGCTGGGCTGTCACCTCCCAGTAATGCTGTCCTTCATCTAACGTCACATCAGCTGAGATAAACAAACAAACAAACAAACAAACAAATAAACAAGCACCCAGGCTGTGCTGTCACCTCCCAGTAATGCTGTCCTTCATCTAACGTCACATCAGCTGAGATAAACAAACAAACAAACAAACAGATAAACAAACACTCAGGCTGGGCTGTCACCTCCCAGTAATGCTGTCCTTCATCTAACATCACATCAGCTGAGATAAACAAACAAACAAACAAACAAATAAACAAGCACCCAGGCTGTGCTGTCACCTCCCAGTAATGCTGTCCTTCATCTAACGTCACATCAGCTGAGATAAACAAACAAACAAACAAACAAACAAATAAACAAGCACCCAGGCTGTGCTGTCACCTCCCAGTAATGCTGTCCTTCATCTAACGTCACATCAGCTGGGATAAACAAACAAACAAACAAACAGATAAAAAAACACTCAGGCTGGTCTGTCACCTTCGAGTAATGCTGTCACTTGTCTCAAGTCATATCAGCTGAGATAAACTTCCTAAAATTAGTATCTATTGGAAAAAATAACACTCTCATCTGGAGTTTTGGACTCCTTTAAAAAAAACATTACATGGATTGTGTACCTGGTTCAACTAGAAAATAGCAAAATAAAAACCTGAACCAGCAGGATAAATACACAGTTTAAGCTTTGAACTTTGAAGACATTGCTTGTTACCTACCCAGTACTGTGTAAGACTCGCCCGTGAAGCGGTCTCCCCTCTTGCTGGCCGAGGCAGGCCGCTTCGCAGGTGACTTTGCGGGAGAGGCCGGCCGTACGGTCTTCGCTGGGGAACCTGGTCTGCTGCCTCTGCCCTGAAACATAGCAGGAATAAACATTAAGTTATAAAAAAATTAGTGAACTTCTTGAAACTTATCATGCTCAGTGCTCGAAATGCATATTCAGGTTAGTGCAGGTAGAACTTAAGCTTTGCAGGTATTTCTGATGTCTACCTGCACTGGGAACATATCTACAATGATAATATACTATATATACATGTCTCATGATGTAGACTTTTACCAGCTGCATTGACTGTTACCAACAATGAAGTATTATAAAGGAAATAGTGGCTATGGTTTCTGAACAGATTTGAGTATGATCAATACTTCCTGATTTTGAGTGCAGGTAAAAGATGTCTGGTGCAGGTAATTTCCAACGTTACCTGCACCAGTGCAGGTATGCAGAAAAAAGTGTTTTGAGCCCTGTTTGCTGTTTGCTAAGTGGTACTGTGCTGTTAACTGGTAATGCTATACAGTGCAGTGTATGTAGCAGTGATCACAGCAATCATGAAGTCCCAAATTGAACTATTGAACCTCCCTCATGACATCAATGAAAAGTGACCTGCAGGCCAATTTGAGCTTCTCATGACACCGCTTTTTTTCAAAATAGAAAAATTTCATATTGATACTTTGGACTTACATCTTTGCTGTGATGCCAGGATGAAGCAGAACATAATTAAACTTACTTTTAGATATTAAGTACAATTTAAATAAGTACAATTATCATGCTTTGCTTCATCCATTGAGGCCATGAAAAAGGTTATGTCAGAAGAAAAAAATGACGAAATGCCAGATTTCTGTACCTTGAATGATACAAACATTTTTGTTCAAAATAGGCTTTTCTCTTATCCAATAACTACTGTATGACCTAAATGTCTGACCTTTGTCTCCTGAAGTTGACCTTTGCCCCCCATGGCATCCCACTCCACCGCCGAGCCATCTTCTGTGACCTTGAGGTTAGCATGGCAGGATGTCTGGTCCAGTTTGAAGTTCAAGGCTGGAAAACACAACAATTATAGCAGCAGGAAAACAGCTTTACTTGAATATAAGTTCATCCGCGACGTCAGTCAACATTATGTATATCCATGCACAAAATAGTGCAAACCAACAAGATTTCGATCAGTCCTCTGATCCTTCTCAAGTTGAAATGACTCAAAGCCAAAGTCACATATCAGCAAAGGGTCTAAGGTGCTTGGCAGTCGGTATCAGCCCATGTCTCGATTGAGGGAAGGTTTGTTGAAAATACTTTATTAGGAACAGGCAGCGTTCCCGCCAGGCATACGTCTTTACGTCTTTGGACGCATTTTTTTCTGGAAAGACGCACTCAGCTCGGCTGAATGCGTCCATAAAAAAATCTGTAAGAAAGGCTGACCTGTACCACCAGTGTACAAAATGTATCTGGAATCTTTTAAAAAATCTGTCTTCATAAGAAGGAATCCTACCTTTACAATTTATACTTCAAATTGTTCACTTTCCGGTCATCCCATGGGGCGGAGCGCGGCACGTTTTACAACTAGCGGACCCATGTGCGACACACTCAGCCACGCGCCAGTCTGAGTTGTCCGTTGCGCAATATAATTATTTGTAGTCCGTGAAATAACGTTACATCTGACAGCCAGCATTCTGTAACACTGGAAGAAATCTTATGCAGATTTTATATTCTGATTTTAACATGATACTTACTTGTCCTCATTTTCATGTATTTGTTAAAGATTTGTGGTTAATACTAGTATTGAACAAACAAACTGTTCTGCGCGAGTGTTGCACATCCCAACAAAAGTTCTCACGCTGTGGGCAGTTGATTGGCAGTCGGTTTCTTTGACAACAGGCCGCCGGCGCCAAGCAGTCTAGATTGGCCACCAGGTCCAAATCCAATCATCTTAATAACCAATCAGCGTTTGATAAATGTAATGATGTACTCTGTCATTGGTCACCGGAGAAAATACAAAAGTTACCGAGTATTAGCGCACGTGACGTTGTTTTGTGATATTGGTAGGCGCCCGTGTCGTCTGGCAAGTTTCTTCCCTAGCTGCTAACAATTTACTATTAAAGTTTCCCCATTTATCCAAGTTAAAAAAGCGGTGCACGGTAAATAAATGAAGAATCCAAAACTATACACTTTATTTCTTATTTCCAAAATTTCTTTTGTTTCAAAAAGACAAAATTTGTGGCAGAAAAGGGGCCGCAATATTGTTGTCAAGCGTCGATCGAGTCGGCTGTGCACTGGCGTTGGCCTCCGTGGCACATGGCGCGGCACGCCCCCCTCCCAAGACGGACCGTCGATCGCAGCGCCCAGCACGTTGGAACATCTTTTTGGCTACTAGTTCAAGGCTACCCCGGCACTGATCACTGCCAAAGAGGCAACAGATCGTCCTCTTTCGAGTAATGTATAACGTTCTTGGTCTATTTAAAAATAAATCCAGCCAAAGATTTCACGCCGAAAACGGGGTTACCTGAGGTCGCAGGAAACAAACGCACGCTCAGCGTGGAAAATGACGGCACGGCCTTGTAAAACCCCACCGATTCGTGAGTGTGATGTCGTCGTTATTTTATCGTCTCGGAAAACTATTTGATGAGGGAGGGCGCAACATCGATCGCACGAGGTCGACATTTTTTTATTCAATGACGGAAGAAATTGGCAGAATTTTTCCATGGGCTGACGAACTGGCTAGAGCCCTGTTGCGAAGCATAAAAAATCCAAAAATTGTCGTGTCTGGAGAAATTATACCCGGGCCAGATCACTGACGGCTGATTCCCCGTGCTATAGTGTACTTTTTGAGAGAGGGCGGTTGTCGATTACTGAATTACGGGAGTAAAAGAGGCAACCGACATCCAATGTCAAGCGCATGATTTTCCTCTCAAATTGCGGGAAATTGTGTTTTAGAGGGTTTGAAAATCCAAATTTTCCCGGGGGAGCATGCCCCCGGACCCCCCTAGAATGCGAGCGCCTGCGGCGCTCGTCTCGCGCCTCCGGCGCTCAATACCCCCCTCAGAAATATTTGGACGCATACTTTCAAGAACCTGGCGGGAACGCTGGGAACAGGATTGCTTTCTCAGGGAATCCAGAGTAAAAGAGGCCATCAGAGCCCACCAACCTTCCCTCAAAACCATTCCGGATGTGTGACTTATGCTTTGGGTCATTTCAACTTGAGAAGGATCAGAGGACTGATCAGAAGCTTGTTGGTAAGTGCTTTATTTTGTGCATGGATATATGGTCTTAAAATTGTAACATAACAAAAATAGTTTTAGTACACTTAGACTTGCCCCTCCTATCCAATCAGCTCAATGCAACTGGACAAACTGCTCAAAGGGCACAAACTTCTGCCAAGACATTCATTCTCCATGACTTGTAATGCTTGTTTACCTTTATCTGAGGGTAGCCTATATCATTGTTTTTAAAAGCAGGGTATCTACCGGTAGGGATGTCAAGTTGACAGACAGTGGCTTTAAACTGCAATATTTTTAAAATCTGAAACCATCCTTTGTTGATATCCCTGAATATCCTCAGTCTTTTCAAAACCAGTGATACAGGTTACCCCACAGACAAAGGTGAACTAGCATTAAGTCTTCTTTCTATGAGAGTGTTAGATGTAGGTCATATTGATTTGATATGGATTACATCCGCGCACGTATAAATTTTTGTCAGTTTCCAAAAATAAAATACAGTTTTCACCATACTGTAAATTGTATAAAGCAGCTTCAAAATAAGCAAATATAAAAAAAATTATACAAAAAGAAATATTGGGTTATAAACAAAGACTAATCAACATTATTCAAGGCCAAAAAAGATGTAAAAGAACAAAAATGAAGAATCTATTGTTCGGTATACTATATTCTGTGTATTCAGTCATTTGTTCAACCTTCCTGATCACTTAGATTTCAAGAAACAATGAATGCACCTTTTTTTTGGTCAAATTGTTTTTTCATTTGCACGCTCGCATCAAGTATTGAATTCCCAGAGGATGTCATCCATATAATCAAATCAAATAATTAGAGAGTAACTTACTACCGGTAATTGTAAGTTCTACCTAATATAGTATGGAGCATTTTAGAATGTTTTACCTTTAGTTTCTAGCGTGACCACTTCGCTGTAGTCTCCCGCCACTGCCTTGTTACAGGCTCGTGCTCTCAGCTGGATGTACTTCTGGTTAAACGCCAGGCCCAGGATTGTGTAGAAAGGTTCCTCCATGTCTTCTATAAGTTGCCACCCATTTTCAACCTAAGAAACAAAACATGTAAATTAAAAAATACATTTTTTGTAAGTTCTAAGGATATACATTTTTTGCTTTCTTCATATTAATGGAGATGCAATTTTCATGTCTTTAACAAAAAGGGTCTGATAAAAATGCAAAATGCTTAAAAAAAGAATTCAGAGTTTAAAGTCATATAGTATACTGAAAAAGGCTCTTAACACTTGCTTAAAACATGCTTAAAACTAGTGTTCATCTAAGAATAACATCTTCACAAAATGTCTGAAACCCAGAAACAAATCTTACATGATGATGTCTAGAAAGTAGAAACTAATAGACAAAATAAAATCCTGCAGATGCTTTTAAAGGTCAGTATCATCAAATTTATACAGCAACAACCTGAGGATGACTAGATCCAATTTCCTACTTAGCGAAACTTAAACATTTCAAGCTTAAGTTCAAGAAAAAACAACAATGAAACATCTGAAAAGCAATGCACACTAAGAGCCAACAAATTAGTTTTTTGATAACATAAACTGAGATTTTATTTGCTGCATCTTGGCAAAAATGCAGCTCCTTAAGTGGATAGTTGAAAGACATGTGAAATCTCTCAGGGTGTTATCTTCAAGGAGATGTTAGGACTGAAAATTGTACTAGTCTAGTAATGTTTTCTGATTGTGACTCTAGCAGTAATTCAAATTGTAAAAGGCATACATCAGAAAATGTTAACATGACCTTTGCTCTGCCATTTATAGTTTGATACTAACAAACCCTGATCTTGTGACCTCTAACCTTTGCTTCCACCCATCATTGCTGATTTAACCTCATGACCTCTCACCTTTGCCTTCCCACCAATGGCTGCTGTAGTCTCATGACCTCTCACCTTTGCCTTCCCACCAATGGCTGCTGTAGTCTCATGACCTCTCACCTTTGCCTTCCCACCAATGGCTGCTGTAGTCTCATGACCTCTCACTTTTGCCCTCCCACCCATGGCTGCTGTAATTCCATGACCTCTCACCTTTGCCCTCCCATCTGTGGCCGCTGTGACAATACCTTGAGATAACCTCTCACCTTTGCCCTCCCACCCGTGGCTGCTGTGTCAGTCTGCCTGTACTCCAGTAAGTAATGGTCGACCCTGCTTCCCTCAGGAACTCTCCACACCACTGTTACCGTGTTGTCTTCTACACGACAGGACTCTACGTCAATCTCTGGAGTCGTGGGGGCTAGGGGGAAAGACATAAAAAGTAAAGATGTTTGAGGGAAAGTTAAAATTTTGTGCGCTTGTGTTTTGCTTACAGAAAGAGTTCTTCCATGTGACAGTAATGCAGGTAATAGACAGGATGGAAGGAAATTATGAAACGCATCAGACCTTTTCATCAAGATGACTACCACTGAAGTCCTATAGTTATCACTGGAATAATTTATTTGCAGTTTGCAGTCTAATCATGATAATATACTTGGAGTTGGGCATCACAGATATATTGAAATTTATGTAGAGACAGTGGAAATATCATCAAACAAAGTTTCCAAATACATTCCACCAATAACGTCTGTAAACTATGCCTGAAAGTGCATTAACCCATGCCAAGCATATTACCACAATGGACAAGGTAAAAGTAGATTACCCATAGGCTCATCAGCTACCATTATCATTTAAGATAAATATCATATTTTATCTCTTTCAAACATCAAACCATAAACACTATTTAAACCATACCAGGCAGGAAATCCAGTTTTCTCAGAGCCTCCTTCTCTTCTGTGAAGTCAGCGACCAGGTGAGACATGTTGTCTGTGACCTTGGGTTTCAAGGTCAGGCGGAAGGCTGGGGACATGGTCACTCTGTAACAGCAGTCAGGACAAATATCAACTACTGTCACAACAGTTAAAATGAGTTGTTTGTATGTGTTAAGCTAAGGGCACAACCCCCCGTGCATGCAATTTGTCTGTACGTTTTTTTTGGGAGGCCACATCTGCCACGGATTTATGAATACATTCAGGCTGTACAGGGCTGGTGCGTCGCCCGTACTGGTACGTATGGGGGCGAATCCGCAGCCGGATGGCACACAAAGCTTTGCCTGCACGTAAAGTTCTATGGCGTGTCTGCATGCTCCAAGATCCATTGGATTCCATACGAGTTCATACTTGCCACTTACGGATCCCAAAAGATTGCCCACATTTAGGCACGTAGACAGCACCTATTTGCATGTACGGTGGGTTGTACCCATAGCTTTAGAGAACGAACGATGACCTTGATATAATTTCCTTACCCCAAACCTGACAAGTTATCACTCTGACTCATAATTCAACCAGATGCCATGATACATGTACGGTCTCATAAAAAAGAAAAACATTGTGATAGAGACCATCTCAACTCAAGATTGTCTTGTCTTGAATACCTAAATATCTGATGTGTATATACCCCAGAATTTTTAACGCTGAATTGTTACATCTCTTCGAATCACTGTTAATTTCAATGTATTTTTTCCTATTTGGCAGTACCATGGCACCCGGTGGAATTACAAGTGTTGATGTTAGAAGAGCTTTGACACAATTTGCTTGCTTCTGACATTTTCACCCCATTTCTCATTCATTTGTACTTTCAAACATCTTGCTATTTAAGATATTGCTCCCAGCACCTTGAATAAAAATTAAGTCTAGTGACATACACCAATATTATGGGTAGAATATAATTCTAAAATGTTAGAGCTGTTGATGTTATACACAAATAAGACAATACACAAAACTGACAACACCACACCACAATAACAACAAGTCACAAAGTTCTCTGGGCATAAAATGTCAACAATCAAACTGCCACTTGCTTGGAAATGAATATCTTACATTTCTGTATGTCAAACATATTTTCGACATTTAATTCAAATCTGTCCAGCAATTGCTGCTGTTTCTGTCAGTCCAAAAAATTGAATATCTTTCAACCTTTTGATGTATAAAATACCCTGAATGTATAAGGCATTTGATACTCAGAGTCTTGTGTTAAAGTTAATGTGTTTTACAGCCACTACCTAGCCTGGGTACCATCCGGATAGCAGTTCGCTCCTATGTTCGCTTCTGCTATCCGTCTGGAGACCTGCACATTCAAACCGTTTGGTGCTAACGGCAGTTAATGAGCGAAGTAAGGAATGGGTTCTAGAGTGTTGTTCGATGACGACAGGCCCTCCCGCAAGCGGACATAGTTCTTGTCCGGTGTTGTCACGCCTGTTTGAACGATCGCTTGAACCCATTCCATACTTCGCTCATGTGTAGGGACCAATCAGCACCTGCGTCCAAAATTTGGATGATTCCAGACGTTAACGTGGTCAAGGTTTCCAGACGGAACAGCAGAGAAGCGACATATTCAAGTGTGTAATAAATGTCAGAGCTAGAAGCGACTGTATATAGTACTGTATATAGTATATGGAGTGAACTACTTTCCAGATGGTACCCAGGCTAGCCACTACCCACATGTCACACAGAAAGGCATGCAGAGTGATTTACCTATCCTTGATGCGTTTTGCGGCCTGTTGGGGGATGTTAGGACACGAGAAGACAAGAATCGTCAGAGTTCATGCATCATGGGAACATGCAACATTCTCAGCAACATGCAATCATGAACTGGTTAATGGCTTTCTTTATACACAGACACAAACATGGACAGCAATATCATTACTGGACACAATGAAGTTGCAAATGTTAAGAACATTGCAGTATGTACAGATGTAAAGTAACACACACTGTAGTGTATACTTCTACTACATGAATTATGATGGTGATATACAGACAAAGATATCTAACTTTGAATACTTGACTATTTTTCTCTGAAGTCAGCATCATGAAATAATCATAGAAAGAAAAATGCCTTTGATTTGTAGATCTTCAAAATGCACAATATTTCAGAATTATATCTGAGTTTGTCTTTAACATGGATAATGCTGAACTGAAATATCAACATGAAAACAGTATCTGACAGGAGAGTGTACATTGGTGCCTTGTTGTAGGATTAAATAATACAATTTTGTAGGCAGACTCAAGTTTTCCTTACAGCAATCTGTGTTCTTCTTCTCCTCTTAGTCTTACTCTTCTCCTCTATGTTTTTTATTATGAAGGAACCAAGTGAACAACTTGGTGTAGCATTATAAGTGCTAGATCATTCCTAGGTACAGCTGCATTCTCCCTGTATATGTACCTGAGTGAAGGCATCTGGTTCTGTCTCCTGTAGTGCATCTGCTGCCATGTCCATCAGCTGGGTGGAGTTGTCTAGTGCCATCTGACAGGCCTGCATATCAGTCTATATAAACAGAACAAAATAATATGCAAACACAGTTATA
The DNA here is from genome assembly GCF_000003815.2 of Branchiostoma floridae. Classification (NCBI taxonomy): domain Eukaryota; kingdom Metazoa; phylum Chordata; class Leptocardii; order Amphioxiformes; family Branchiostomatidae; genus Branchiostoma; species Branchiostoma floridae. Next base: position 5,320,815 of record NC_049981.1, read on the forward strand.
GTTATTCCAGCACACATACATGTACCTAGTACAGATACAGCCATGTCCATGGTTTAGTCATCTAGCATAAACTGACGCAAATGGTCATCATGAGTTTTCTATGTACTTGTGTTTATTCTATACAGCCCCTGATACATAAATAAAGGGATAAGGTATTCTGGTTTCAGTGGACAAACTTAATGTGATTTTTAGGCCACAAAAAATTCATTTGTTGCTTCTCGGATTTTTTTAGAAAAAAAAAATGGTCCGACAGGTCGAAAAAAAAAAAACGAAATTTTTTTTTTTTTTTTCTTCAAATGAAAAAAAAAACGGACAGGCAAATCCGAGAAGCAACAAAAAAAATTGGTGCGGCCTTAAAACAGATATGGGGGGGGGTCCTCTCTCCATACTTCTACTGCCATCATTTTGCTCTGCTGTTCTTCCTCTATCCTGGCGGTCATGGCATCTCTCATCTCGTTCATCACAGCATACAGCTGGTCAAACTCCTCCTGTAGGTCTGACTTGGCCTGGGCACCATTCTCCTGGAAAATACAGGAACAGTTTTCATTTTCCTGGAAAATACAAGTCAGAACAGTTTTCATTTTCCTGGAAAATACAAGTCAGAACAGTTTTCATTTTCCTGGAAAATACATGGACAGTTTTCATTTTCCTGGAAAATACATGGACAGTTTTCATTTTCCTGGAAAATACATGTACAGTTTTCATTTTCCTGGAAAATACATGAACAGTTTTCATTTTCCTGGAAAAGACAGGAACAGTTTTCATTTTCCTGGAAAATACATGAACAGTTTTTTTTTTCCTGGACAATATATGAACAGAATTCATTTTCCTGGAAAATACAAGAACAGTTTTCATTTTCCTGGAAAATACATGTTAGTATCACAGCATACAGCTGGTCAAACTCCTCCTGTAGGTCAGACTTTGCCTGGGCACCATATTCCTGGAAAAGACATGAACAATTTTTATTTTCCTGGAAAATACATGAACAATATAACAGCATACAGCTGGTCAAACTCCTCCGGTGCGTCTGACTTGGCCTGGGCACCATTCTCCTGGAAAATACATTGAACAGTTGTATTTTCAAAATGTGTTTTAAAATGCCTTGTAGATCATAATACAGTGACTGTATGTGGTACCTGTCCTTGGTACTGAAGATGTTGCCCAGTATGGTTCAGTTCAGTTCAGTCCAATATTCTTAACAATACGGCTGTAATATAGGTAGTTACAGCCCTATTGTTAAGATTATTGGACTGAACTGAACCATACTGGGAAACGGTTTCAGCACCAAGGACAGGTACCGCATACACTCACTGTATTATGATATACAAAGACATTTTAAAACCCACCATATACAACATCTTTTCTAGCATTTAGTGTGTTCTTCAGTACCAAGGACAGTACCAAGGACAGGACTAACATCCATACAAAGGGCTTTCCACATACACTCACTGTATTAATAACATACACATGATACAGAGGCATTTTGAAACCCACCATGTACAACATCTTCTCTGACATTCATTGTGTACTTCAGCACTAAGGACAGGAATAACCTCCGAACAAAGGGCTTTCAGTACCAAGGAAAGACCTCGGATCTAAACAAAGGCATCTTAGCACCAGAAAAAGCTACACAATCAGACGATTCAGGACATTTCTTTCAAGTACTTTTGCTAGCCATTAGATAAAAAAAACAATGTCATACTTCTACTTTCTCAGCTATTTCTTCCAGAATCTCCACAAAGCTCTGGATTTCTTCACTCTTGGCAGCCAGGGTGGTGACAATTCTACTTAAGGCTTCCTGTGATTAAAGATACAAGATCTGTATTAGTATAAACAAATCTGACACTTTCTTAGGTGACATAAATAGCTTTCAAGTTTAAGAGTTCAGTTCCACTATGGCTGATTTTGCTAACATTTCCTTATTCTATGATCAACTTTAGCCTCTACCAAGCTCTATAGATAGAAAACATTTGCCAAATTGAGTGAATAGTACTATACTAGGAGAGTCGGTCTGCCTTAGGACAGGAGTAAGCGGCCCACGAACATAGCGACTCTACATATAATTTGAGTGCCACATTCTTATCTTAGTACTCTTTGACCGGCCAATACCCCTAATATACCACACTACTAGTAGTCACTCTTTTCACAAATTTGTACTATTTGTACAGTGATCTGCTAAACCTGGTAGAAACTAGTTCAACTTGATATTTGGCTGCCTACATAGCTACTGCATCATTCATTCATAAAACTTGGAAACGGTAAGACTTTTCAGACAGTATCTGGTGTCTTTCATCAGTGACTGAAGGAAAGCTTTCTGAAACCTGTTACCAGGATGTCAAATCTTTGCTGGCATATTTTGCTTCACTTGATTTCATTGTCTCAGTAACTAATGTAAATGTATAACAATTTTAGTGACATGCTGTGCATGATTTGATTCCTGTTGGATCAGCCTCCACTTAGGTATGCAAAGTCATAACATCATTTGCAATGGGGTATTGATTAACCAATGTCTGGCACAAGACTGGTCTCAGGGTGAGACGTACGTCCCTGTGAAATTAAAGACACGTTCTGAAAATATTAGAGATGACAGTCATGACATCAAAAATATTACTGGCCCAAGTTACACATGTGTATGTACCAATGAGATTTGAATTATCTATGTAGAATAGCATTTAGTACCAAACAATAAGAATCACAACTGCTATCTTGTATTTGTTAAATAATAATAACAATAATAATGTTTATTGCAAATTCATGCCCATTGGGCTAATTGCAAGAGAAGAAAGACTAAATAATAATCAAGCAAGTCTTAACCAAACTGACCAATCATTCTTATGATTAGGAAGATTAATATGACTACCATGTTGAAATGAGGGTCTGAATTTTATAAGTCATCAATCATAATTGTCCATTTTGTCTCTGCCTTTTCCCTATAGTATAGAGTAACCCTATCCTTATGCATTATTGAATAGATGCTGTAGGTATTTGGGCCTGGAAAAACAGAGGAGGTTGTCTTTCATCCGGTCATTTTTCTCAATGCTAATAACCAAATTTGTCCCTTTCTTTCTTAAAACAATGTACATCATGAATCAGAAAAAAACACAAGAGAAAGATACTTTCGAATCAAATTGTAAACAAATGTATGTTCTGGGCTCGAAATACTTTTTTCTGCATACCTGCAGAGGTGCAGGTAACATTGAAAATTACCTGCACCAGACAAATTTTTCCTGCACCACTCTGAACTTAAGAATTATGAATCATACTAAAATTGTTCAGGAACCATGCGTTGCTATTTTTTCTTTCATACTTTATTAATGCAGCTAATAACAATCCATACACACCTACATCATAGGAAATTTATGTATAAAACCCAGTACATGGACCAGTGCAGGTTAGGTGCAGGTAGACACCAGAAATACCTGCACAGCTCCAATTTTACCTGCACTAACCTGCATATACAGGTGCTATTTCGAGCCCTGATGTTATATGTACCTAGTATGCCTTTAGAGGGTATATATGATGTCAAGACCAATTCATGCTTTTCTATCCAATTGTTTTATCCCAGCATTACCTGAACAAATCCTCCGTGAAATAGTCCACACAATTACTGTTGATTGAAATAGCAGATAAAATCACTGGGGAATGACTGAATGGCACAGAGGACGGATTATCTTATTAACATGACTTCATTAAGATTGATTCTGTCTGTGAGGCATTTGTGCATGCACGGCGGATTGGTCTTTGATAAGCTTCGAGAGTACATGTACGTGCTAGTGTGGAAAAATGTCAGTGATGTCATTTTTATTAATTTACGACAACCCCGTCTCCGGTCTTTGTCTGACCTCCCACGTGGTCACCGCGTGTCCGTCCTTGCCTCTTCACACCTCCGCACACCACACCGGGGCTCTCATTCTGTGTTTCGTCCGCGGGAAGCGAGGCGCACGGAGACTCGCTCCCCGGTTTTCGATCCTTCCAAACAATGTACGATTCACGACTTCACACTTTATAGGGATTCTCTGTTAGTGCGTATTCGCTGGTCCAAAACCTTACAGTGCGCCGAACGTGTGTTGTCAATTCCAGTCTTAGCTATTCCCAATTCCCCGCTATGTCCGGTAGCGGCATTTCGAAACATGCTACGGTTAAATGCTAATTACAGTGGTCTCGCTGTGTTTACAGTTCGCTATTCTTCTCGTGTAGTGCCATTGTCGCAATCAGTATTTGATAACGCATTCAAACGTGTGTTAGTTCAAGCGGGTCTGAACCCACAGTTGTATTCTTTACATAGCGGTCGCCGGGGCGGGGCCACGTTCGCCTTTCGCTCCGGGGTCCCGGTAGAATTGATTAAGATTCAGGGCGATTGGCGCTCACAAGCCTACCTACTGTATCTAAAAGTACCACTACGGAAACGTTTGGAGCTATGTACTAAGATGATTAGACGTATCCGATCTACACGCTATCCACCACCGTAACAGCACACTCTCGTGTACGCAAAGCTTCTGCCCATGTTCCACATTAAGTTGCTAGATGTAGCGTTGAGTACTGTTCAGTTCAAGACTGTTGTTTTTACTAGTCTACGGGCACGATGTAATTGTTAGTATGACAGTTTTTGTATAGCTTGTGACGCAATTCGCAATTATCACCCGTAATCTCGATGTATGTTTTTGCTTATCTTATCTTACGGAGAGAGGGGTGGTGTGCGGGTCCTTTTATTTTCCTCTTTTCTCCACTGCGTTCTCTTGCTTTTCCCAACCGAAATTCTTTTCCTCCCTAAAATTTTCTTCTTTTTTTTTCCGATACGGTTTGGCCTTACTTTTGGCGTGCTTCTGTGGAAAAGTACGAGAATAAATCTTTTCCCTTTGTTTGCCAAACGCGTTTCGACTCCAGTTGCTTTTAGTTAATTGTGGAAAAATGTCAGTGATGTCATTTTTATTAATTTACGACAACCCCGTCTCCGGTCTTTGTCTGACCTCCCACGTGGTCACCGCGTGTCAGTCCTTGCCTCTTCACACTTCCGCACACCACACCGGGGCTCTCATTCTGTGTTTCGAGGTAAGAAAAGCGGTCGCACCAAGACCATTAACGATTCCGCGTCTAGTCGGGTAAAAATCGAGTGGCCCCACCACCATGTCCACTTCCCTGGCAAGGGCAAGGGGGGCGATGGGTGTGTGACGTATGACGATCTATCAACATCCATGTTTGTGCACGGCTTCGTCAAAAATCTCTTGGAGAAAAAACACGTCAAGCGGTCTGTTCGGATCAGACTCGAACACTTATCGGATCTAATGTTTGATGCTGCTTATTACGATTGGGGCATTGTGAGGGAGACACATGCTTCTGTGTTGTATGCTATGGAGAATGGCACAATCTCCTGGTCTAGCTCTAAGGAGACAATAGATAACACCAGGGAGAGGTCCTATCGCGCCCAGGCGGGTGTATACCACCCTCCCGCCGCGCCACGGGCTCAAGCGCGCTCGACTGCTAGGGACCCCAACAGGCCACGCTGGTGCGAGGCGTACCAGCACGGGAACTGTCAGCAGGGGCCGGAACACTGGGATCCGCGCTGGGGACAGGTTAAGCATATCTGTTGCATGTGTCTTTTAGTCCGACGCGTGGAAGAGGAACATCCCAAGACTGAGTGCCGACATGGCCCGAGATCCTTTCGTCAGCCCCCTGGTGACAACACAAGGCGAGCCGCCGGTTTCTCTTCACAGCCGGGTGCCACTGGCACCGGGGGAGGACATTATTGAACTCTATACCGCTGTGGCCCAGACCGGTGTTCCTAATTATATCGGCGCACGAATTCCGGTCAAGACGTCACTCAATATCCCGGTCTGGCGGGCTTTGTTAGCTAATTACTCCAACACTTCAATACCCGACTTTCTCGAATTCGGCTGGCCGATCAACATTCATCCTGAAAATTACAATTTCCCACACAATGTGCATCATTCTAATCACCGATCGGCTTTGGATTACCAAGCAGACGTGGACTTGTTTATCGACAAAGAACTCCGCTACGGCGCCATGTGTGGCCCATTTCGTGCGAACCCATTCCCGTTTCCAGTCTTCCCGGCACCCCTGCAGACGGTAGCAAAACGTGACAGTGACACGCGTCGCGTCGTTGTGGATTTGAGTTACCCGTCTGGGCAGTCTGTGAATGACGCCATTCCCAAGAACACTTTTTTGGGCGAACCAATTAGTTTAGTGTATCCATCCGTAGATACAATGACTGAGATGATCTTAGACAAGGGCCGAGGCTGTTTGTTGTTTAAGACTGACCTGCGCAGGGCATATAGACAACTCCCTGTGGATCCCGCGGATTATCGGTATTTGTGTTATTGTTGGCGAGACAATTGGTATATTGACACCCGTGTTTGTTTTGGTCTGCGATCTGCGTCAGTCATGTGCCAGTCAACCACGTCCGCGATCACTTTTATTGAGCGTAAAAAAGGTTATTCGGTGACAAATTATATCGACGACTTTGGTGGCGCCGAGATCGCACCTCTGGCTCCCGCGGCGTTTGCCAGCTTACAAAGAACAATAAACGTATTAGGACTCGAGGAGGCGCCTGAGAAGGCTATCCCACCCTCCACTTGCATGACGTGGCTCGGGATAGAATTTGACACCGTTGAGATGGTCCGCCGGGTTCCGTCTTTTCGCCTTGAAGAAATCTCCGACTTGGTAGCGCAGTGGCTAATGAAGAGGAAGGCAACCAAACGTGAATTACAGTCCCTCGTCGGCAAGCTCGTCTTCGTCTCCGCGTGTGTCCCCCCCGGCCGGCTGTTTGTCTCACGTATGTTAGAGTCCTTACGTAAACTCCGTTGTAATCACCACAGATGTCGATTATCTCGCGATTTTCGGCGGGACTTGGAGTGGTGGCGCCGCTTCCTCCACGAGTTCAACGGGGTCTCGCTGATCGCGTCTACCGTCTACACCGCACCGGACGACATCGTCGCAACAGACGCGTGCTCCTCGGGTTGTGGTGCTATTTCCAATGGTCAGTTCTTCCATGCCATGTTCCCTGACTTCGTGCTTCGTAAGTGTGCCCGCAAGATTCATGTCTTGGAGATGTTGACAATAGTTGTGGCGGCCCGTAAATGGGGCCATCGTTGGGCCGGTTTGACCGTGTTAGTATACTGTGATAATATCTCGTGTGTACACGTTCTGAACTCCGGTCGCTCGCGTGATTCGGACTTACTGCAGTGTTCCCGAGACCTGTGGTTCCTAGCTGCCGTTCACAGGTTTGAGCTACGCGCTTCACACATCGCGGGCACAGACAACCGTATTCCTGACCACCTGTCGCGCTGGCATCTCTCGGACACACATCGCCAGCAGTTTGAGTTGTTGACGCGTGATGTAAACACGGTGGAAATTCCGATCTCCCGCGATGATTTCGAGCTTGACCGTCAGTTATAATCTTGACCCTTCCCGTTGTCTCAACGTTGTTCTCTTGTTCTTTTGTATCGCAGGGCGATATTCGCGACGTCTTCCGGTACACGTATATCGACACCGTCGAGACCTGCGTCGTCTCCGCGGACAGAACACGAAGCTGCCAAAGGCCCCGCGACGGCCTCGCGACCACGGATTACGAGGTGACGCGCATCGTACCCGAGACATTGATCATCGCCGAGATCTCCGACGCCTTCGCGGTCAAGCCAGTCGGACTAAATGGGCAGCGTTTGCCGAAGGAACGTGGTCCAATCTGCGGACAATTCTCCGGACGTATCTTCTCTTCTGTTTCTTCTATTGGATTTCTCCGTTCCCAGCCACGGTGGATACGCTAGAAACGTTCGCGGAGTTTCTTGCCCGCTCCTTCAAGGCCCCCGCGTCGATCGCGAACTATCTGGGTGGACTTAAAACGCTGCATGTACTCTTCGGCTACACCGTGGACGCTTTCCTGTCTACAGACATTGCGCTGTTAAAAAGAGGACTCCAGAGGCGTCTGTGCCACACACCGAGACAGGTCGCGCCATTCACACCGGACATACTGCTTCGTATATATGAACATTTAGATCTTATGGACCCGTTTCACGCCACGATGTGGACCCTGATTCTTCTCAGTTTCTTCACGTTTCAAAGGAAATCCAATTTCCTACCAAAAGGCAAGTTCGATCCTTCCAAACAATGTACGATTCACGACTTCACACTTTATAGGGATTCTCTGTTAGTGCGTATTCGCTGGTCCAAAACCTTACAGTGCGCCGAACGTGTGTTGTCAATTCCAGTCTTAGCTATTCCCAATTCCCCGCTATGTCCGGTAGCGGCATTTCGAAACATGCTACGGTTAAATGCTAATTACAGTGGTCTCGCTGTGTTTACAGTTCGCTATTCTTCTCGTGTAGTGCCATTGTCGCAATCAGTATTTGATAACGCATTCAAACGTGTGTTAGTTCAGGCGGGTCTGAACCCACAGTCATATTCTTTACATAGCGGTCGCCGGGGCGGGGCCACGTTCGCCTTTCGCTCCGGGGTCCCGGTAGAATTGATTAAGATTCAGGGCGATTGGCGCTCACAAGCCTACCTACTGTATCTAAAAGTACCACTACGGAAACGTTTGGAGCTATGTACTAAGATGATTAGACGTATCCGATCTACACGCTATCCACCACCGTAACAGCACACTCTCGTGTACGCAAAGCTTCTGCCCATGTTCCACATTAAGTTGCTAGATGTAGCATTGAGTACTGTTCAGTTCAAGACTGTTGTTTTTACTAGTTTACGTGCACAATGTAATTGTTAGTATGACAGTGTTTGTATAGCTTGTGACGCAATTCGCAATTATCACCCGTAATCTCGATGTATGTTTTTGCTTATCTTATCTTACGGAGAGAGGGGTGGTGTGCGGGTCCTTTTATTTTCCTTTTTTCTCCACTGCGTTCTCTTGCTTTTCCCAACCGAAATTCTTTTCCTCCCTAAAATTTTTTTTTTTCCGATACGGTTTGGCCTTACTTTTGGCGTGTTTCTGTGGAAAAGTACGAGAATAAATCTTTTCCCTTTGTTTGCCAAACGCGTTTCGACTCCAGTTGCTTCTAGTTAATTGTGGAAAAATGTCAGTGATGTCATTTTTATTAATTTACGACAACCCCGTCTCCGGTCTTTGTCTGACCTCCCACGTGGTCACCGCGTGTCCGTCCTTGCCTCTTCACACCTCCGCACACCACACCGGGGCTCTCATTCTGTGTTTCGTCCGCGGGAAGCGAGGCGCACGGAGACTCGCTCCCCGGTTTTCGACCCACCGCCAACCCCTTATCTCCTCCAATATCCTTATCTTAGATAAATTGTAGTACTTGCGGTTACGTAGAGTTGTATTCATGACTAGTTTGTTATCATATGTTATGATGTTCATTGCCCGTTCCACTGACCTTTATCATGGGCGTGTTTCTGTGGAAAAGTACGAGAATAAATCTTTTCCCTTTGTTTGCCAAACGCGTTTCGACTCCAGTTGCTTCTAGTTAATTAAGTATGTGTGACTGTAAGTATGTGTATGTAAGCCTTAATACAAAGGGACAGATTTGCACTTTAAATTGATAAATGGTGAATAACTCAGGTGTAAAATACATTAAGAGCTTTTTAAGGGCATTTGAAATACCCTTTTCCCTACTTTCTGCAATATGTGAGTCCTAATTTCTGAGCCTAAATTTTTACCCTGCTATTGAAAATTGTAAGTTGATTAATTTTTTTTTGGAATGACAAATTTTTCTCCAAATTTCATGTTGAAAATTTTGAGCATGAGTTTTTTTAGCTGACATATTTTCCTTGACACAAAAATATGAATATGACTTAGAATTTGAAGTTGATAAAAGCCCTTAGTTGCATACCAAACTTGTAGGACACAAACCACGCACCATTACATGACTGTGGGTTACTTAATCAGACATGGCAGAAATAATCCCCTGGGGGTCCATGTGCTCTGTGCAGTTTTACAAGGTCAAGCTATGATTGTGGACCGTGACTAGGCTCAGACTTTGAGTTTGTGTATTAAAATTGCATTTCAAGTATCTCATGTGAACAATTTTACATCACATGAGTATTTTGATAAGTAACAACTCTACCTGATAGCATTGCAATTATGAGCAATCTTTCAGCCATTCATTTTACAATTGATGGACAGCTTAGTTAGAAAATGCCTGCCAACCAATTAAGCGTTGCCAGGATGTGTATAATTTGTACATTTGACAGCGAATCGTACTAGTAATGGGACAGCCATTTATAAGAAAATCGTGCATCTACAAAAAACTGCACACAAAGGAAACTTTATCAGAACATAAACAGAGAATTGTTAACAGATACAAACATTAAAACGTTAACGTTATTGTCTAAATCAGCTAGGGTGCCTATGAAACTTTACGCGGCGACGACAAATTCATAAACGAGCTATTCCAGTGAGAACTAGGCGATCAAACTATGGACATCATATTCATAGTGAGCTGTGTCAGGTGCATGTCAGGTGCATCTTTGCAATGCACCTGACATTATTCTATGAATAACGGAAGACCGTGTTGTCTATGTTGTCTAACGTTTAATTCACCTGTCAGTTACGAGCAAACAAAAACGATGAACAAATCACATAACGTTAACAAAGCGCTTACCTTTTGGGCCTCCATGTTGTAGTTTAAACTGCTAAAATTGTTTGGGAGTATCCTTGCTCTTTGCAGTCCGATTTTGCGCCAAATTTAACGATAAACGGCGAATTTTTGTCCGAAGCTAATATTACAGCAGACTATTTCCACCATATTTGATGACGTCAAAAAGACGAGCCCATTTGAAAAACGGTAAACATCTTCATAAACTACAAGACACAAAATTAAGGAAAGTGACACTATTTTAATCATTATAAAAAGCTAATATAGCGTTTTATTCTTTTAATTTATTTCAGGTAAACAATTTGGTGTATTGCTTAATACGATAAAGCAGAAAACTCCCTCTTCTTTAGTAGTGGTATATTCCAAGGTGAAAGGTTATGTTATTTTGAGACCTGGTTTGTCGCGCTGGGTAAAACTAGCGGAATATTTTGTCGTGTCTCTCCCGGTTTCCAGTCCCAGATGACCCAGAAATGTTCGCGTTTGGTCGACCTATCGCTGACGTGTCGGAAAACGCCAGGATACCCTTAAACATGCTGCCTCCTGGGGTAAGGGAAGGTATTAACTGTTAACCGTTATATATTATGTCGAGGATGGAGGGAGGGGGTTATACAATTTTTTTTAAATTAGATAATAATTTAAAGCATCTGCTCTTTTTTAATGGCATGGCATGATGTTCAAGCCTTCAGTTTGTTGTCTGTCCGTCTGTCCGTCTGTCCATCTGACTGCTTGTTGTTTTCCCTTTGCTTGCACCACTATAACAATTCAATTCAGATTTTTATTTGCTTGTTGTTGTTGATAATTGTAAATGACAGTGGATTGAAGACATCGGATTTTACAATGGAGGGGGGTGTCAGGTCAAGCAAAATATGAATTTGTATTTTTTTGTACAACAAAGGGGCACTTGGATAAATTAAAAGGTGGATACGACACACAAGTCATGATCAGATGACATCAGAAGGATACTGTAAGTGTAAATGCAGAAATGTTCGCGGTTTTCGCGGCGACCACTTTACCGCGAAATTAAATCCACCGCGAACATTTTTCTATTAAGGTATTAGACTGCAGTCGATGGTGTTACCGCGAAATTAAATCCACCGCGAAAAGTCATTTTTCCCGCTACCGCGAAATTAAATCCCCGCGAACTTAAATGCATTTACAATATCCCAGCACTTGTATAAAATTAGGGGGTCAAGGGAGATAAAATTAAGGGGGGTCAGGCACTCCTGACCAAAGGAGGATTCAATGAGTAATGTTATATGCCCCCTAAACATGATTTATGAAACATAACCTTAACTCAAGTGTTTCGCTTACACATTACTCTTGTATAAACAAGGCACCAGTGTGGGTACTAATGTGTGTCAACTTTCTTTAAATATAGGCAGTGTCATTGTGTATTTAGGCTGTATTTAGACATGGACTGCCTTTTCATAAGTGTGTCACAGTATGGTCAGCACTGAATACTGGTTCTGTCGTGGATCTGTTTTAAACATTGTGACTGTCAGAGTCAACCAGCAATGTTGCCTTTTATTCCAAAGCAACCAGCTATCAAGGTTGGAAGTTGCTTCTTGTTGCTTTTCATGAAATTACAGTTTAAAGGTTAAGTAATGGCAAGTTGTGAAATATCACAAGAGCAAAAGGCTTTGATTCAACCCAATCAAAGACAATCTTAGGGTGTTGGGAAGCAAAGAAATTGAGACCTGTTGGGTGGGTGATATACATGTGTATATAAGTAAATAGGTAATGTTATGTGACTATAAACGGGTTGTCTTTAGGATCTGTCCTACTTCCCTGACAGCTTGAGGGTTGAAGTCAAGTAGGGCTCTGTTGGGATGCTCCAAAGGGAGGTGGAGGACGTGTTTGTACCAGGGAATCGTCTCATGGTTGCAACGCAGGAGGCGGTTAGCTTTCAAAATTCAATGTTGCGCACATGCTCATGCTTACGGGTGCCTATGATCCTTCTCAGAGCTATAGTGTCGAAGCCGTCAAGGCGGGCTGACAGTGACAGAGTGTTGTTCTGTCAGGCCAGGTTTCAGAGCCGTACAGGGGGACTGATATGACAGAAGAGTTGTAAATGGTAAAGTCATTTGGTCTGTAGAGAAATATGGCGATGTCGCCAGAGGAAATAATTTTGTGAGCTACTAATAACATTTTCTATGATCTTTACCTTACAGCAGGAGAGCACGGCCTGTTGGAGATCTAATGTAGACGAGGCCCTGGACACTGAATTACACCATGTAGCAGAGAGAGGGGATGCAACAGAGGTTAAGGTCAGTATGCTATGATTAGGGTACATTCTTGATAAACATATCCAGTATATGCTCACTCTTCTGACACGCGAAGTGTTTTGGATGGAGCAAATGCATATCAAAAACTGTCATTTGCTTAATGCGACGTGTTGACTGGAGCTCACACACCAAAGTATCACTATCTCCGGTTCGATAGTTTGAAACAAAACGTTTGAATAGTTCAAAAGAAGCTTAAATTTAGCAAACCAACCAAGCAAAACCAACCCAGCACAGGGAGAGTAAACTTGATGGCCTTCTGACCACAAAAAATCACATGCAAGATAGTCTCTGCCTCCTAAGACACTACTAGTAAGCTCCTCCCACAAGTGCATGTTCTGGATAAAGTCATGCTGGCATTCCGGATATCCAGAATGTGCTCCTTCGCTTCTGACATATTCTGGTAGTGGATTTCCCATGGGATAGAAGACCATCTGGGATATAACAAGGCACTTTACACCAGATTTTCTATGCAGTGATTTTAGAACCTGCTGTCTACAGAAGAAGGCCTGAGGCCAGTGTTAACAGGAGGAATGATTGATTTATGGCTGCATGCCTCTGCAAGACATTGTACAGATGTCATAATCATCATTAACAAAGAAAATCTTTCTGGTCTGTTGTCTTAAGAAGGTCAGACCAGTAATAACAGGAGGAATGATCACTTAGTATATGGCTGTATGCCTATACAAGATATAGGCACAGATGTTATATATTATTAACAGAGAAAATCTCTGTCCTCTGATTTTAGAAGCTGTTGTCTACAGAAGATGGCCAGGCCAGTGTTAACAGGAGGAATGGTTAATTTACAGCTGCATGCCTCTACAAGACATATACAGATGTCATAATTATCACTAACAAAGAAAATCTTTCTGGTGTGATTCAGAACCTGTTGTCTACAGAAGAAGGCCAGGCCAGTTTTAACAGGAGGAATTATCACTTAGTATGGCTGCATGTCTATACAAGATATAGGCACAGATGTTATATATTATTAACAGGGAAAATCTTTGTCCTCTGATTTTAGAAGCTGTTGTCTACAGAAGACGGTCAGGCCAGTGTTAACAGGAGGAATGATTACGGCTGCATGCCTCTACACCTGGCAGCTGCTCGGGGTCACGAAGAGGTCATCAGACTACTGGTCAGGACGGAAGCAAAACTCAACTTCCCTGATGTAAAGGTGAGAAAAATTCAAAGGCTTGTGGTGATTTCATCTTTTAAACTTTTTCCGTGACCTCACTTTTTACAGAACTATTGCTTTATTTCACCATTGTTTCAGTAGCAATCTTTCACTTTCTTCAGGTCAATTCTATATCTGACTTATTCAGGTGACGTAATGAACTTGATGAAGCTGTTCATTGATGTACAGTCAAACCTGCCCAAGCGACCACCTTACGACTGCTTTTTTGCTGTCCCAAAAATTTTCCCTATAGAACCTTCAAGCTAGTTGACCACTATAAACTCTGCTCCTCTCCTCAGGCCCAGACACCTGTCCTGTTGGCTGTGAAAGGAAAACATGTCGGATGTGTGAGGATCCTCCTGGAGGCTGGAGCCAACCCTAACGGCTGGCAGAATTCTCTCTGTACACCGCTGTATCAGGTCAGAATAGTTTAATCATGTTGGGAAATAGCTGTATTTTAAGGTTGCGACACAAGTGGTGTCGTGTTCAGCTAAGCGCGCAACCCGCCATTTAAGCAATTTGTCCGTACGTTTTTTTCTAAAGCCACATCCCCCAGGTATTTCTAAAAACGTTCAGGTTGTACAGGGCAGGCGAGTCGCCCATACAGGCACGTATGGGGAGCGAATCCGCAGCCCGATGGCGGACAAAGTTTTGCCTGCACGTTAAGTTCTGTGGCTTGTCTGTGTGCTCCAACCGTCGGATTCCCTACGAGTGCATACAGAGGCAGTACTTACCACTTAGAGATCCCAAAAGATACCCACGTTTTGGCACGTAGACAGCACGTATTTGCATGTACGGCGCTTTGTGCCCTTAGCTTAAGTGAAACATCTCCTGTTGCTGCCCAGGCTGCCCTTGATGGTTGTCTGGAGATAGTGAGGGAGCTGGTGACCCACGGGGCAGACGTGGACCTGTCCCACATCAGGGTGGGGCTGTTCGTGTGTACACCACTGTATGGAGCCATCATTCACAAGAGACTCGACTGCTTCAAGTTCCTTCTCTGTTCAGGTATATCAGGGCACACACTATTTACAAATGGTAGCATGTAGGGGTGGGTACCAGTATGAAACCTATTTTTCTTGTTGGACCGGTCCAGAAAAAAACACTGACTTGAAAAAAATTCAGTGGGCAGATGTTCGACCGGTTTGAAATTAAACAGGTTATACTGGCAGGCATTCACAAGTTTCAGGGCTCCACAAAAATAACAAGAGCAAAGTAGTGGACAAGTAAAATAGAGACAGCTACTTTTGTTTACATAAAGATAGAAGATTCTGAAATGCCAATGGTTGTCAAATACTCCACCAAACCAGAATCCTTTGTTACAAAAACAAAATGGACCATTGTTTTAAGTATGATAAGTTCACAGATATTTACGTCCAGGTTCAGGTCTGGACCTGGACCTTATCCTCTGGACCTGGACTGTACCTGTACCTGAATTTTCTGTACCGATATCCACCCCTATCTATAGTAGCATGTGTTTTTCAGTGTTTAGTGGCCCTGCCTCTGGAACTAGAGGCCGCGAGATCAATTTGGAAGGAGTCACTCACCTGACATGCACACTTCCAGAAGTGGCAGCAGTCCTTAAGCCTTCATCTAATTCAAGCAAACACCAGCCGAATTTGTAGATCGATTTGGAGCTCACCAAATTTCAAGATTGCCCGCCCAAGCGTCAATCATGTTTTTAAAATTCTGCCCCGACAAAGATTGGATTGGGCTTTTTGGTGCACAGCTGACATCACACAAAGGTTTGACAAGTTGCTAAAAATGCCCCGAAGCCATAAGTAATTGCCAGGATGTTGACTGTACTTTGTCTGAAATACTCATTTTGAGCTCACCCACACGTCTGTCGAGCTCAGTCCTTGATTTGTGACGGGGGCTTTGAGATGGAACATTACTCAATGGTTCACTGTTCATTGTGTTTGTCGAAAAGAGCCAGAAAATGTCCCTCACGGTACAATTTATTTGTAAAAACTGTAAGCGTCTGTCTTCCCTGTCACGGCCAGCAGAAGAATCAGCTCTTCAGTGAGCTAAAATTGGATTGATGTTATTTTCACTTTTTCCATAGATAGTAACATTTCCTTTGTCTTTATTTAGGTGCTAACCCAAACTACAACAAAAACAGGGTCCAGAAGCTGTTTCCTGGTCGGGCTGTGCAGTCTTTTTTTCATGCAGGTGAGAAACGTGTAAGAAAGCTCTTAATATGTTATTCTTTACAAAGGTACCACATTTGTTAATATTGTAGATTTCTGTGATAATTTTACTTACAGGGAACAATGAACGCTAAACAGGATAGTGAGTGAGTGTGAGTGAGTGAGTGAGTGACTTGCTATAAGTATAAACTAAGTCAATGGGTACATTTGATATGACAAGAAATCAAAGGCAGCTCTCAATAACATTTATGTATTGTGATAAGGAAAAACAGCTTCCCTTAGCCAAGAATGCCATGTTTTCAAGATGTGTGCGTACTTGTGTATTTCTGACGACACGTAATTTACGTAATCTATTGAAAACGATAATTCCTAATCTGTTTATGACGGGAATTTTCTTTTAATACCTTTTGGAAGTCAAGTAAATGTGTCAATCAAATGAGTGTCACATTTACGTAACGCACGATGAAGACTCAATAGAATGTAAAACAAGAAATAATATATAGCTAGAATAGATGATCAACTATAATCATAAACGGTGCAAATGTCCTTGGTATGTGAGAACTGGGCCTATAGCTTTACATTCTGTGCCGCTTTTTGAGTCCTGCCTCTGTGGGTTTCACAATCTTCACATCTAGACGCTTCTTCAATACGTTTGTTCTGGCTTTGCTCTCCCTAAGATAAATCTAGAAGCATAAAGACTTCTGTTGCTGTCATCGTAAAGACTTTTGTTGTTATGATCGTAAAGGGTTCTGTTGCTATGATCGAGTAAACAGTGATCCTATAGATCTCTGTTGCTATAATCGTATGACATATATACCTCTGTTCCAATGATCGATTTATGTTTCTTTGATCATATATCAAACATCTACAGGTAGTCTTAGTAAGGCCTATGAAAAAAAACAATTGTGTCTCCTGTTTCAGTCCTGAAAAAATTAGTGTCGGTAGATAGGAATTATATGTTTTTCTAGAGCCAAAACTCTAGTAACTGTGATACATACCACAATACAGTTACACAAAGTAAACTGAAAGCATAAGGATTGTCTTTCAATGTCAAATTTCAATCTTATGCATAATAGATACATTTATCCTTCATTAGATAGGGTACAGTGTTTTCACTTCAATAGGATGCAGGCTGAATAAAAATTCTAACTTGAAGCTATGGGACTCCACTACCCACCCCAAAAAAGCCTAGGGTCGGCAGATTTTTCTGTGGTAGGTAGGGAAACAGGAAACACAACATTTTCCCTAGGCCTAATACACCACATACGTTCTAAAGTTACAAAATAATGAGACAGAGCTGTTACTTCTGTCTACAAATTTATTTTGACAATCCTTGGTATGTGAGAACTGGGCCTATAGCCGTACATTCTGTGCCGCTTTAAAATGCCCTTTGAGTCCTGCATGTGGTTTTCAGAATCTTCACATCTAGACGCTTCTCCAATACGTTAAACTTTGTTCTGGCTTTGTCCTCCATAAGATAAATCTAGAAGCATAAAGACCTCTGTTGCTATGATCGTAAACAGTTCTGTTGCTGTTATCGTAAAGACTTCTGTTGCTATGATCGTAAACAGTTCTGTTGCTGTTATCGTGAAGACTTCTGTTGCTATGATCGTAAACAGTTCTGTTGCTGTTATCGTGAAGACTTCTGTTGCTATGATCGTAAACAGTTCTGTTGCTGTTATCGTAAAGACTTCTGTTGCTATGATCGTAAAGACTTCTGTTGCTATGATCGTGAAGACTTCTGTTGCTATGATCGTGAAGACTTCTGTTGCTATGATCGTAAAGACTTCTGTTGCTATGATCGTGAAGACTTCTGTTGCTATGATCGTAAAGACTTCTTTTGCTATGATCGTGAAGACTTCTGTTGCTATGATCGTAAAGACTTCTGTTGCTATGATCGTGAAGACTTCTGTTGCTATGATCGTGAAGACTTCTGTTGCTATGATCGTGAAGACTTCTGTTGCTATGATCGTAAAGACTTCTTTTGCTATGATCGTGAAGACTTCTGTTGCTATGATCGTAAAGACTTCTGTTGCTATGATCGTAAAGACTTCTGTTGCTATGATCGTAAAGACTTCTTTTGCTATGATCGTGAAGACTTCTGTTGCAACAATTGTATACATTTCTGTTGCAATGATCGTATAGATTTCTGTTGCTATCATCATATAGATTTCTGTTGCTATGATCGTAAATAGTTCAGTTGCTATGATCCTAAATGGTTCTGTTGCTATGATCCGAAAGGGTTCTGTTGCTATAATCCTAAATGGTTATGTTGCTATGATTTCTAAAGGGCCCTGTTGCTAAAATCCTAAAGTGTTCTGTTGCTATGATCTTAAAAGTTTAATTCTGTTGCTACATGTATGATCCGAAATGGTTCTGTTGCTATGATTTCTAAAGGGCCCTGTTGCTAAAATCCTAAAGTGTTCTGTTGCTATGATCTTAAAAGTTTAATGCTGTTGCTATGATCCGAAATGGTTCTGTTGCTATGATTTCTAAAAGTCCTGCTGCTAATATAATATAATAATATAATATATAATATAATATATAATAAAGAGTTATGTTGCTATAATCCTAAAGGTTGCAGTTGTTATGATCCTAAATGGTTCAGTTGCTATGATCCTAAATGGTTCTGTTGCTATGATCCGAAATGGCTATGTTGCTATGATCCTAAATAGTTCAGTTCTTATGATCCTAAATGGTTCAGTTGCTATGATCCTAAATGGTTATGTTGCTATGATCCTAAATGGTTCTGTTGCTATGACCCTAAATGGTTCTGTTGCTATGATCCTAAAGGGCCTTGTTGCTAAAATCCTAAAGTGTTCTGTTGCTATGATCCTAAAGGGTTAATTCTATTGTTATGATCCTAAAGGGTTCAGTTGCTATGATTTCAAAAAGTCCTGCTGCTAATGTCATAAAGAGTTATGTTGCTATAATCTTAAAGGGTTCAGTTGCTATGATCCTAAACTGTTCTGTTTCTATGATCCTAGAGGGTTCTGCTGCTATGATCCTAAATGGTTCTGTTGCTATGATCCTAGAGGGTTCTGTTGCTATGACCCTAGAGGGTTCTGCTGCTATGATCCTAAATGGTTCTGTTGCTATGATCCTAAATGGTTCTGTTGCTATGACCCTAGAGGGTTGTGTTGCTATGATCCTAAAGGGTTCTGTTGCTATGATCCGAAATGGTTCTGTTGCTATGATCCTAAAGGGTTCCGTTGCTATGATCCGAAATGGTTCTGTTGCTATGACCCTAGAGGGTTGTGTTGTTATGATCCTAAAGGGTTCTGTTGCTATGATCAGCAGAGACAACCATATCAAACCAGGCAATGTAACTTCGAAGACAGACTCCTGATAACTTTGTTTCCTGCAGAAACTTACAGTGGTCTATAAATCTACCTCACCTAAAAATGTATGCCCCACAACAAACCTTCGGTACTGTACAGTACTGAAATGTTACTGACTTGCTACTGTTATCCCATTTATAACCTCTACGGTATATACACAAGCACAAAAATATCAGTACAACAACGTGCCCAAAACGCAGTGTATGTTCTCAAACCTAGTAGGAAACCAATTACATTGTAAACCATATGATACATGTAAAAAGCAGGAAGAAAACTTTAAGACCTTCACTTCGCAGTATGTTTGAGCTATTTCGAAAAGCTAGGACAGCTATCTGAGACAATAATACATGTAGAAGATAAGAAAATAAATTGACTGTTCAAAACAAATCACACAGCTTTAAGACCCTAAATTCGCAGTGTGTTTGAGCTATTGACAAGGTCAGCGCTGTCGCATACATACAGTGTGGCTATGAGAAGCATACTGGTGACGTTTCCCGGTGTTTAACTACCATTCCCCCCCCCCCCCCCCCCCCAAGGGCTGTGGAAATGTTTGCTCAGCATGACGACCATTGCAATCCCCATCAAGACTTCCAACACCCGAAAACATGTTATATGTGAACCTAGTGTAATAACAGGTGCCTAATGTATCACAGCTTCTGAGTACTACGGTTGTACCAAAGGCCGAAGAATAGAAATCTGCCTTTCACAGTGACGTGATCGTGTTTTCATGGGTCCGGTCCTAAAGACTACTCCAGTTTGGGAAGCGTAAATGTGTCCAAACCTAGTGAGAGGTACAGGGATTTTCTATAGAAATGATCTAAGATTCCCTGGTGGAACATCATACTGTCCAGCTGTGTTTCTGGAAGGGTTTAGGCAAAACTATTTGGCAACTCCTCAGGGGTGGAGTAATCATGTTATCTTTTTGACGAGTGATATTATAAAGATCGTCGATGCAGATAAAACGAGAACGGCTTTTAGAAAAATGTAGTCATAATCGACACAATAACCACATTTGACCCTTTTTTCAAGCAGTTGAAGACTATACAACTATTCAAAAGAGTTAAATGAAATCTGTCCATCCTCAGTTTGGTGCATCTTATCGTCAAGTTTAGATTGTTTCATATCTTCATACTGGTGATCACGACCACTTCTCACTGCACCAGCTGTCTGATCATTTTGGGGGCCTACATCTTCATACGGATGGGCATGACCACACAGCAGCTGTACATGTGGTGTTTGGAGTTGGATTTAGTGATGGCCTGAGACTGGCCCTACTCTACATCTTTATGCGAGCATTTGTTGTGTTAGTATCAGATTCAGTGTTGGGAATGACCAACGGCTTTGTATAGGGAACATTGCATTGAGACAATCTGTCCTGTGCCATACGATGGGTTTCTAGCTTCGATGACACCCTGAGACACATCTTCATACTTGTGATCATGGCCACTGGTCATTAAAGTAGCTGTGGTGTTTGTGGTTGGACTTAGTGATGACCTGAGACTGGCCCCGCCCAATCTGATCATGTTGGGTCATATCTTCACACTTGTGGTCATGTCCACTGGTCACTACATTAGCTGTGCTGTTTGATATAGATTTATTGGTGGCCTCATACTGGCCCACAAATTGTATAGAGAACTATGCTGTGAGACGGTCGGCCCTGTGCCAAGATAGATTTCTAGACTCCAAGGATTCATTGGTGGCCTGACACTGGCCCTGCCCTGTCTGATCATCATGGTCGTCAACATCTTTATTTGGGTGATCATGACCACTGGCCACAACAAAAGCAGCTGTGGTGTTTGTGTAGTGTTCGGCGATGGTCTGAGACTGGCCCTGCCCTGTCTGACCCTGACTACAGATCATTGTTGCAGATGCTTGGTCCTTTGCTGATGCTCCTACACCTACATATACATAGGGTTTGTATCTAAGGCAGCTACCAACTCGTGATGTAACAGGTTTTCAACTTTCAGAGATTTCGTGTTAACCAGAGACTGGCCCTGGTCTGTCTGATCATGGTCGCTATCAGCATGTATATACTGGTGACCATGACTACTGGTCACTACACAAGCAGCTGTGGTGTTTGTGCAATGTTCAGCGATGGCCTGAGACTGGCCCTGCCCTGTCTGATCATGATCGTTGTCAACATATATATACTGGTGACCATGACCACTGGTCACTACGCAAGCAGCTGTGGTGTTTGTGTAGTGTTCAGCGATGGCCTGAGACTGGTCCTGCCCTGTCTGACCCTGACTACAGATCATTGCTGTAGATGTTTGGTCCTTTGCTGATGCTCCTACACCTACATATACATAGGGTTTGATCTAAGGCAGCTACCAACTCGTGAT
>NC_049981.1:5342978-5344282 GCF_000003815.2 Branchiostoma floridae
ACAATTGGAGACTGACCCTGCCCTGTCTGATAATGACAATTGGTCACTACGGTACCTGTCATATATATATGTTAAGTCTACGCAAGGCAATGTTAGAATCAGGGCCTGAAGAAGGGTTTGGGGGTGGATTCTTGGTCCTCTTCTTGCACCAGATTGTGAGAATGATGGTGCCGATCAGGGCAATGCCAGCTATCGAACCACAGACAGAGCCAATGAGAGCAGGTGTGGGAAAACTGGGAAGGGATTCTTTGGAAGAGTCACTTTCCGGTTTTTCTGAAGTGTTTTGAAGAGTTGGACTTTCTGTTGCTCCAGTTTTGCCTCTTTTACCTTTAAGATCAGCTGGCGTGCTGTTGTAATAGTCATTAGATGTTATTTGGGTATCAGTATGGGAACTTTTGGTTTCCGGCTTGTCTGAAGTGGTTTTAACGGTTGAACTTATTATTGCTCTTGTTTTTGCTCTTGTTGGACTTTCTGTCGCTCCAGTTTTGCCTCTTTTACCTTTAAGATCTGCTGTTTTGCTGTTGTAATAGTCATTAGATGTTATTTGGGTATCAGTATGGGAACTTTTGGTTTCCGGCTTGTCTGAAGTGGTTTTAACGGTTGAACTTATTATTGCTCTTGTTTTTGCTCTTGTTGGACTTTCTGTCGCTCCAGTTTTGCCTCTTTTACCTTTAAGATCTGCTGTTTTGCTGTTGTAATAGTCATTAGATGTTATTTGGGTATCAGTATGGGAAATTTTGGTTTCCGGGTTGTCTGAAGTGGTTTTAACGGTTGAACTTATTATTGCTCTTGTTTTGGCTCTTTTTTCTGCAGGACCTACTGTTGAGCCAGCTGCTGTGCAATTATGATAGTCTAAAGAAGTTGCTCGGGTATCAGCGTGGAAACTGTTGCTTTTAAGGGGTGAAGCTATTGTCGGTCTTGTTTTGTTTTTCTTGTTCTTGACTGTGGAGCCAGCTGTTGTGCCTTTGCAACAATTGTTAAACTTTAAGGTTGCTTGAACATCAACAGGCAGTGCTGATTTGGTCGGCTCGACACATACCAAATCTTCAGGACTGACATCTGCAAGCTTCTGTCCCTGTAAGTTAGCGGGTTCGACACATGTTACCTGGTCTTTAAATGAAGGAACTTCAGTCGAATCTAGCCTAAAGGGAACCATCTTACAGTCACATTGCCAGGGATTTCGGTCAAGAGTTATGACGAGATTAGATGGCAACAAGCTGAAAGCTAAAGGGGAAATGGCAGACATCTTGTTCCAGGCAAGCCCCAAAATGCTGTAGCCAGGGTAGTTTTACAAATGCACCTTT
>NC_049981.1:5356068-5357752 GCF_000003815.2 Branchiostoma floridae
AATTCCCTTGAAGTTTGTATTTCAACTAGGGCAAGTTAACCCTTATATCTTGTAGGTGGCAAACTTACATCTCACATCTTCTGACAACAAATAAACAAATTAACAAACACAGTCTGCCAAAAAACAGTTACTCGACAAACAACTGGATATGATTATTGAAACGGTTAGACATCCACTAGTTTTTGTCAGTGACACTGAAGAGATCTTGTGGAGGGAGTTTTTATATCCTAGCTCACTCACTACATATCCTAGCTACATGTGAATTGATATGTAAAAGAGATCTAGTTGAAGAACAGATTTATCCTAACTATGAATTACTATGCAATAAGGGGAGGAAACCAAATTGTCAATAGTTCAAAAGCTACAAAGGTAAGACAAGTTAATTAACAATAATTACTAAACACTCGTATGTTCTGACCCCCCTAGTTGTGAAGCACAAGTGCCCCCCTGAGTATGCCCACCTACTGATGGAGTTTGGAGCGGACCTTTACCAGCGAGATGAGATGGATAAAACAGCCGGCGATCTCCACTTCAAATCTGACACTGTTGACTATATAAAAGAGCTAGCTGGTGAGATTTTAACTCCCAATTTTTGCTAGCCTTGTGCATATTTAACTTTGTCTTTGGGTTAGAACTTTATTAAAAAATGTATGAAAAACTTTGTGAATTTCCTTCTCAAAAAAATGATAAACTCAACAGCACCTGAATTTGTTTATTTTCAATCTTTGCATTTGTGTCTATCAGAATGTGTACTGCCATGTCTTTGTTTTACTTGCAACTAGGCTTTGGGCCTGAATTTGAAGATTAGTTGGCCTGTAGGTGTGTACTACTCAAGTCCTATAGGTTACATGTACCTTAAAAGTGACGGACAATGTTATTTTCTTCCAGCAACTCCTAAGACGTTGAAGACCACTTGTCGTCTCTTCATCCGAGGAACTCTTGGGAGGGAAGATGTCCACCGACTACCAGAGCTCCCACTTCCTACAAAACTGGTCCACTACCTCATGTACAAACCTGAGTGTGGAGAGATCTTAGAACTGCAATTAGAGACCTAGTCTCTCATGTACAAACCTGAGTGTGGAGAGATTTGAGAACTGCAATAAGAGACCTAATCTCTCATGTACAAAGCTGAGTGTGGAGAGATCTTAGAACTGCAACTAGAGACCTAGTCTCTCATAGATTATGCAAATCTGAGTGTGGAGAAGTCTTAGAACAACTGCAGTTGGGGACCCAGTCTCCTATGTGCAAACTTAAGTGCGGAGAAGTCTTAGATGCAGTTGGGGAGTTATATTCTAAGCACTATGCAAACCTGAGTATGGGAAGGTTTAATTCGCAAGGAGGTTAAAAAAGACCTGCTTTGTTTTAGATAGAAAAATATGCTATGTCTTATTTATGAATTAGAAATTAAATACCCTTTTAACAGTCGTGAAACGTTTTAGTAAGGTTGTATTTTCCATTGTTCTGTCGTCAATGTTGAACTGAAATGAAAGCTACGCAAAAGAAAAGGTATTTTTACATTAGCTGTGACAAAGAAGACAATAAAATACAGCAATTGTATTAAATTAATTGTTCATATCATTTTGTAAGTACTTTGACCCATACTTCATATCATGTTAAACATGACATAATAAGAGATAAAAATGCATAAAGCACAATTATTTAAGTTTGTCTCCTTTTGTCTGGT
>NC_049981.1:5357852-5359303 GCF_000003815.2 Branchiostoma floridae
TTAGTACGGAAAGACTGAAGAAACATCGGCTCCCGTGCACGCGGTCACCGGTCTCTATGTGTGTTAATACGGCGTAGTATAGGTGGGTCATCAGGCTATTTCACGACCTGACCTGACCTGATGGAGCCAAGCAAATAGCCTGATTGTCTACATAGTAACAACGTATCGCGTGCTCGTCTTCCGTTGGCAGCCGTCTCCTTTTTTTTCCGCGATTTAAGTCGCTCTAACCTTCGTCTACTTTTAGTTTTAGCGTACATTTAGACAAGAGGTGCAACATTCAGTGGGCTTGAAAAGCATACTTTCATGATCGAGATTGGATCGTTGTTTATTCAGTGATCTCATATCTCTATACTAACAGAATTCTACTTACAAACGTATCCTACTTACGTATTTGACTTTGGATAAATATAAGCATGGATTATTTTGTTCACACTTCTATACGTACTTCATATTGTGAGGTAAATGAAAACATTGGTCATAAAACGCCTTTAAGTTTTTTTTTTTTTACATGAACATAGATTTGGATAATGGTTCAAAATCATAAGGGGCAAAAGTGTTAGTTGTAACGACATTAAAACGACAATGACTTACTGAAAGTATCAGGGTAACAATAATTACTTGCAGTCCCAAGACATAGATACAACCTTCTTATTGCAGTAATGTGAAGATGCTGCTGATCTTCAGTTTAGGTACGGTGGTCCACTGCCAGCGTCATGCACAAAGAACAGTCGAAGAAGTGCAAAGTCTGGTGTTAGGTTTTATTGGAACATTCTACAAGTGCGTCTCTAGTGGTGTCCACAGCCAAGGACAGACTGAATGCAGACAGGAATCGATTTTGACTTTCAAACCTAATTTGATATCTGTCAACAACTTGTTTTAAGTTGAACTGGATTTAATTCGACCTATCCTGTTAACTATTCAAATCGCCTTGGAGCATCTTCTAATGTTACAGCAAATTGTAAGACATGCGTTACTAAGCGTATCGTTTACGGCTTTTAACATGTAGCTGTTTCGAAAACTTTCGAAGTAATTATAAGTTTTATTGCTCAACAATCGCACAAGGTACAATGTATGGCAACCAATAACAACTACTAGCTATATAGACAATGGTACTACGAGGCTACATACAGAACAACGAAATATCATCGATAATAGCACAGTCATGTATGAGAGATCTGGTCTCGCATTTGGAATAGAGTATAGATAAAATTGACCTCCGAGGTGAACATGATAGCAGTCTATGGAAAATATATTTCTGTGTACAAGTAAGGGCTCTAATATTCTCAAACAATGCTTCTCTCTCTTTCCTGTGGGTAAGACAGATCATGAAAATAAATGCAATCTAATATGTATCACGTGCACTATCAAACATTACTCCGTGACGGTAGCTATATGTTTTGTTTCATATTTCCTCATCAAAAGGGGCCCAATGATATAAATCCCGAATATAC